>NC_137066.1:9513952-9536452 GCF_032717465.1 Coenobita brevimanus
AGAAGGCAGGGAAGGGTGGGGGGGGGTGATATTGGGGTTGGTGGCCGTTGAGAGGAGGATTCCCTGCTAGGCCTGATTTCCTGTATTGCTCTGATATAAAAATCTTTACCAGTGCTTTCATATTCCACTGACGAAGGTGACTGTCGAGTGGCGTAGACAATGTTTCATTGTCTTTATGTCTTTAATACTGTGTAACTAAATGTTAATTCCACCGAAAGACTTTTATATACCCCTTTTTATACAAGCGATGCATTTACTACCTTGTTCTTTACGCAGTTGACTATGAGTGACAGGTCTTTCCCTTTTGTAAACATGAAAATAAGAATGTGCTCGCATATCATTTGGAGTGAATTGTAATGAAAAACATTGTCCACAGTCAGTAATATAAGAGTATATTAAGGTATTTATTAACATGCTAAAACTTATGAAAATGCCAATTATCGCAAATACAAAAAATATAACCATTGGAGTGCTCAATAATGAAGCAGTAACAATCAACAGATCGTAGGCTGTTTCAGCAAACCCAGACACGTTTCTGCACAAATATATTATACCATCAGTTGTTTGTTCACTGTTGTTAAACGAGACGAAAACGCAGCTGTACTGACACTCAGCCGACCTGTTACACGCAAACATACAAACTTGCATATACAAACAGTCACACACACTTATTCTTTCACGCACATGAGGTAAACTGCTAGCTTCAGCCTAAAAGCCATATAACTTTCTTACATTTCTTCAGTGTGGATTCAGTCATACTCTAATTACTTAAGTGACTGGTCACATCAAGGTCTCAGTGTCAAACGAAATTGAAAACTCGTGTCTTTCCGAATGGTAACTCCTACTTCCTACCTTACCCACATCCAACACCCCCGACTTCTATCCCTACACGCCCTCCCCCACCATACACTTTCTCCTTCTCGACTGAAGCAGGCCATCTAGAAGCAATTCATATCTAATGTGCTCTGGCTGGGATGGGGTTTCTGTTTGATTCCTTCCGAATTCCCATGGGGCTGAAGGAATGTAATATCCTACACATTATCACTAATTAACCATTGTTGGCAACCTTACAATCACCCCACCTCCTGACCCCCCTCTTTTCCCTACCAGTCCACGACCACTACCTTATGCAACGAATATGAGTCATTGCAAATTGTGATTAATGATACGGCTCACGGATTTAAACTCAGTTGATTCCCAGAGCTTACACCAACAACAACTCGACATTAGGCCAGTATCATTCAAGTTTTTTTTTTTTTTTAATGCGAGGAAGAAGGAACCAAAGGCCATGAGCCCGCAGTAACAGTTCCCTCCAAGAGAAAAACAAAATACAATAGAGAGCCAAATTCAAGATCCGATCATTTTGAGATGCCTGGACACACTGCGTTTGAAAGACTGGAGATCATAGGCAACAGGAAATACAGACAGAGGGAGACAGTTCCAGAGTTGACCTGTTGCATAAATGAAAGACTGGGAGTAACGGTTAACTCTTGCATTTGAGAGTTGGACAGAAAAGGGACGAGAGTTTGATGCCAGACGGGTGCTACGCGCCCGTCGTAGAGGTGGAGGAATGCAAGCAGACAGTTCAGAGGAGCAGTGACCATTAAAGTAGCGATAGAAAAGAGATAAAGATGCAATAGTGCGGCGAAGAGACAGAGGTTGAAGGGAGTCAGTAAGATGAGGAGAGTTAATGAGACGAAAAGCCTTTGACTCCACCCTATTGAGAAGAGCTGTGTGTGGGGAGCCCCCTTCATCTGCTCCGAACTGTACGAAAGCACAGCAAAGGTAACCAGGATTTGGTTGGGTGGTGGGCAGGAAAGAACTCGGTGCCTGAGAGCTTGTCAGCGACAATAAGTCATGCTGCGTAAATCTTATGAAATGTTGTGGAATGTATTGGCAGCAGATGTTCATGAGGTTTGTGTAAAAAACATAAACCAAATGTGGTAGAGAGAGTGCAATGAACTGTTGTTAAAATATTTTAAAAATGATGGAAACAGCGGAAGATGCTTTGATTATACTTTGTGAAAAAGTACATGTGACCGAAGTGAATGGTAAAATTATCGTGTCATAAGTCTGCTGAGTAGTGTGGATAAGGTATATGGAAGAAGAGTGGTAAGAAAGATAAATATTGGCTTTAAAGTATTTTATTGAGAGCGATGAGCTTTTTTTTTTTTTTTTCAGAGTGGTAAGATGTGTGGATCAGATATCTGTAGAAAGGCAGGTTACGGGGAAACCCTAAGAATGACTGCAATGTAGTTATGGATCTGGGGAAAAATGAAATCCTTCACAATTTGAGCAGGGAGAATTTCTAGAATGTAACGGCAACGTATTGTTGAGAAGCGGGATTTGCTAGTTAGGTATTCTGGAGGGTTCTCAGCTCTTCTCGTATTTTTCCGTTGTGTCAGAGCTGCCAGTTAGCCTGCTATTTTGAGCGAGTTGTTATGGAAAGTTATACATTAATTTCTGTGTTCCTTTTATCTGTAGTGTTTTATTTATGTGACTGTTAAATTATGGAAATTTATTCCAGTTTTTATGTTAAAGCATTTAGAATGTTTGGTGTAAGAAAACTCTGGATATTATGGATGTCTCTGAGTTGGTAACTGTTGCTTCCCTGAGAATGTACTAGATAATTCTAGTACCGGTATACAGGAAGCTTATATAAAGATGGGGAAGAGAGTAGAGGTTTTTCAGTTCAGTTTGAGTTTAGTTCAGTGTCAGATCAGTGTCACTGCAGAATGTATAGATCCAGTACTTATGAAAACAGTGAAGTGAAGTTGGCAAGCGTTAGGTGTAATTATATGGAAATAATGACAGTGAACTTATGAAGCCAATGTTTATATACAGTGCCTGAGCTGATCTGTGTTGTTGTACACTGAAAGGTTGCCTCTAGGAAGAGCAGCTCGCTGAGCAATGTCCGTCCTAAACTGAACTACTGCTGTTGGTCCAGTGTGGAACCAGGACGTAACAGTAGTGTCAGGAGTGTGAATTATTAGAAATGTGCTGCAGTGACTCTAACCTTCGACATGGATGCAGAAAGTGTACAGACAAGAGACCAAGCCAGACAATAGGAGGCATCACTGGCTGCAATTTGAAACTACTACGTGCACAAAGTGTACAACTACAAGCACAGAATGAAGGACAGAAAGAACTCAATGAAAAATTACAAGCACAGAATGAAGGACAGAGAGAACTCAAAGAATAATTACAGGCACAGAACGAAGAACAGAAAGAACGATATTCACAGCTTCAAGAGACATTACAGGAGAAACTGAGGGAATTACAACTGAGGATGCAAGGACAGCTAGATGCTTTCAGGGTGGAAATGAAGAACAATAACAACTAAAGGAGGAAATATAGACTGAGCTACTGCAGCAGATGCATGAGGTACGGTAAGTAGTAAAGTGACAGAGAGCGGACAACATGTAGACGACCAGTTGAAACATGTAGATGACTAGCTGAAGCATGTAGATGACAATTTGAAGATAATTTAGTGAGAGAATTGAGGCTGTAGAGAAATATTGCACAGATGAGCTTCAGGTTAGTGTACAGGGAGCATATGGAAAAAATAGTGTATGGTTGATCTTGACGAATCCCAGGCATCTAAAGGTAGCATTACAGGCTTGAATAATCAAAATGCAGAAGTTTTAAGTCCTAGATTTAATTATGATGCCCCAGAGTTTAGGCCCCAAACCAGTGAAGTGCATGGCTATAATGGAGGTCCAATTAATAAGAAACCTTAGGAATTTGATGGTAGAGTATCATGGGAAGCTTATCGTGAACAGTTTGAGCTACTTGCTGATCAGAATGGATGGAATGATAGGCAAAGGGCAGTGCAGCTGGCTACTAAACTCAAGGGTGTGCCACAGTGGAAATTTTGGGCCAGATATCAGTAGAGGAGAGGAACAGTTATCAGTCCTTAGTAGAAGTACTGGAGCACGGATACGGGACCATGTACCAGACTGAGGTATATATAATAAGATTCCAGAGCCTTGTACGGGCTTGAGGCGAATCCCCACAGCAGCTTGCTCATGACCTGGAGAGTATGGCATACAAGGTGTACCCTGGAGTGCACCTAACCTGTTGGCTATTCTTCTGAGGGACCAGTTCATCGATGCTCTTCATAGTGCAGAGTTGAAAGTGCAAGTGAAGGAGGCACATCCCAGAAGCATGCAAGAAGCACTAGCCAGGGCTCTAGAATTTCAGTCCTACGTCAGGTCCAGTACTTCCACTTTCAGGCAGGTTGTAATGCAGGATTCAAGGCAAGAAAGGGGCAGACACATGAAGCAGAAAAATTTGAAGGAAGCTGCTGGTACTGTGAATGGCCAGGACATAGGAAAGAGGACTGCTACAAGTGGAAGAGGGAACAGGAGAAGACTGGAGGAGGTTGCTGGTTCTGCAGGAAGCCAGAACATAAGAAGAACGATTGTTACAAATGAAAGAAGATGCAGGAACAGAGCGGTGCAAGGAAATCTACAATTGTAACAAATGCGCTTTGGACAAGTAGTGAGGTGGGACATTTCAGTTGTGAGCGTCCAAAGAAGAAAAAGGAGGATAAGAAGAAGGCTGCTGAAGTTCAGGAAGAAGCAGAAAACTAGTGGATGATGGTGGGGAGAACTTTGGTGGAAACAGGTTCAGGTGAAGTGCCGGTTGTGGTGACCAGTTTCTCCCGTGAGCCACATTAGATCAACGAGGGAGAAATTGTGGGACTGTGCCAGATGGTGGACCCTGAGTGGCATCAGAGGAAGGCCTGTAAAAAGAGTGTAGTCAGAGAAGATGGGTATCTGCCAGACCACTTACAAGACCTATTTTCAAGGAGGTGACAAAGTCTGGATGGCTCACAATTGCTGAAGTTGAGGCAGCTGCTGACGAAGTTTGCTGATGTCTTTTCCACCGGAGACCTAGACCTGGTGTGCACTGATCCGGTGGAGCATTGTATAGACATCGGGGATCACCGCCCAATTAAACAGCCAGTGCAGAGGATGGCGCCAGCCCAACGGCAAGAAATGGAGAAGTGATGGAGAATCTCCAAAGTCAAGGAGTGATAGAAAAGTCGAGCTGTCCTTGGGCATCAGCAGTTGTTCTGGTAAGGAAGAAGGATGGCTCCGCAAGTGTCAGGACTCCATATTATAATAATATAAATCATAATAGATAGCATGATAGATAGTTACAGGAATTTACATTATCATAATACAACTCATAATGGCATAATAGGAACACCGATCAAGCTAGGTGTGGGAAAAGGGAATGAGCTTGCAAGATTTTAGTGAAGGAATGCTAGAAGTGCTCCGGAAACACTACATACACACAGACATACGGGCTTCTAGAAACTCCACACACGGCCATTACACGTGACACTTGGCCTCGTAGAGAAGGATGGAAGAGTTAGAGAGTCAGAAAGGGGCTAGCCATAGAACCGAGAGGTTGTGGAGAGAGGAAGAGAGAAGAGGGGTCAGACGAGAACTTAGCTAGTAAATTACGTTCCTGTGTAATACATACACTGCTCAACTTAAACTTTTCCTTGAAGATAATAAACTACGATCAAGACCCTGTAACCATCTTTAACTTCTCCTGTCTTCGACTACACGATAACTAAAACCAAATCTCAAGATTTACATATTATATGGGACAGATACCACATAAGGTCCTGTGTGGAATATCGAGCCCTGAATGAAGTGACAAGATGCACATCCCTTGCCAAGGACTGATGACATGCTTGATGCTCTGTCAGGAGCCAAGTGGTTGTCCACCCTAAATATGAATGCAGGATACCACCAGGTCAAGGCTGCACAGAAGGACAAGGAGAAAACGGCCTTTTCGTATGGGCAGGGTTTATGGCAGTTTAAAGTGATGCCAGCTAGCCTATACAGTGCCCTGCTACTACTGAGCATCTCGTAGATCGTGTACTGGAAGGCCTGCACTGGCAGACAGCTCTCATCTATCTGGACGACGTAAGTGTATTTGGACGGACTTTTGACCAGGAACTGGAGAGGCTGTCAGACGTGTTCAACAGAATCCGAGCAGTGCACCTCAAGCTGATTCCCAAGAAGTGCTACCTGTTTCAGAAGGAAGTGAAGTACCTGTGAGACATTGTAGGCGAGTGCAGTGTCTGTATGATCTAGAGAAGGTGGCAGCTGTGGAAAACTTGCCTGTTCCAACTTGTGTGAAGGAGCTACGGAGTTTCCTGGGTTTGTGTACAGAATCTTGGTGTTTTGTCAAGGACTTTGCAATGATAGCTGCACCTCTGCACAAGTTACTGGGGAAGAGACAGAAGTTTACATGGACTGCAGTGACTCAGTAGGCCTTTGATGAACTCAAGCATGCGCCGACAAGCTCTCCAGTGTTGGCGTACCCGGATCAGAGGCAGCCATTCATCCTGGACTGTGACGTAAGTGACCAAGATATTGGTGGAGTCTTGTCGCAGAAAAAGAACGACAAAGAGCATGTGGTGGCTTGTTACAGAAAGCTCAGCCCACCGGAGTGGAACTACTGTGTGACCCGTAAGATCTTGGCAGTGATGAATAGCCTTGATTTCTTCCATCCCTACTTGTATGGGTCCTGCTTCATTATCAGGACAGACCATGTGGCACTCAAGTGACTGAAGACATTGAAGAATCTGGAAAGACAACTGGCACACTGGCTTGGGAAGCTGGACCAGCACAGTTAATGGGGTGCAGCACTGTCCTGGATAGGTACATGGCAATTCTGACAACCTGAGTCATCAGCCTGGTGACCCAGAGTGCCTGCAGTGTAGTAAAAAAGAAGATCGTAGCAAGAAATGCGGCTGTACTTCAGTGACAGGGCTAACATCAGATGAAGAAGACCTGAAGAGGATGCATATGGAGGATGCATAATTACAACCAGTGCTGAAGTGGCTGCCGTGGAGTACAGTGTGCCCATCTTGGGAAGAGGTTTCCAGATTCAGCCCTGCAACTAGGAACTAATGAAATCAGTGGGGCCTTCTTCGTTTGAACAACAGAATACTGGATCATCAGTGGGAGACACCAGATAGTCTCAGTACATAATGGCAACTTGTGCTTCCGAAGAAAATGAAGCCTGAGACCTTGGATGAGTCCCATAACCAGATCACTAGTGGGGACCTGGGAGTGAAGAAAACTCTAAGTCGGCTGCGACAGAAGTTCTACTGGACTGGCATACAGCAGGGTGTTGAAGAGTGGTGTCTGACCTGTTATATATGCTGTGCCAAGAAGGGACCAAAGAAACGTGGTTGCGCTCCTCTCCAGCTGTACCAAGTGGATGCACCGATGGAAAGAATCACGGTGGACATTGCTGGACCTCTGCCACTCACTGAAAGAGGAAACTGGTATACACGTTTCACAAAGAGGCCAGGAGCCTATGCCATCCCCAATCAAGAAGCTGCGACTGTTGCTCAGGTGTTAATTGACTAGTTCTTCTGTCATTTTGGGATGCCACATGAGCTACATTCAGACAAGGGTAGAAACTTCGAGTCTGCTGTGTTCCGTGAGTGCTGGAAGTTACTGGGGATCAAGAAGAACAGGTCGACCCCACTAAGACCACAGTCAGATAGGATGGTGGAGAAATTCAACTGGACCTTGGGACAGTAACTGGCCAAGTACTGCATAGAGGGACAGATGGAATGGAAATTACCTGTGTTGCTAATGACATATTAGCCTGCATCCCACGAGTCTACCGGCTACACATCTGCAAAACTGATGTTGGGCCACGAGTTATGTTTTCCCATTGACTTGTTAATGGGAAGATCATGTGGTGAAGAGCTGCCTCCAAACACGTCCAGCTATGTGAAGCATCTTTAGGAAAGGCGAGAAGCTCTAAAGTTTTCAGGAGAAGTGATGAAGTGCTAGTATGATGCCAAGGCAAATAAGGTGAGCTTCAAGGACGTGACAAAGTTTGGTTATTCAGTCCTCAGCAGAAGAAGGGACAGTCACCGAAGCTGCAGAGCCCGTAGGATAGGCCGTATGCTGTGTTGGACCGCCTATCAGACGTAACGTACTGGATTCAGGGAGGCAAGAAGTCTCGCCCAAAGGTGGTACACACTAATAGTCTGTGGCAGTACCGTGGGCCAGGACAGTTCAGCTGGAACGTCTCCGAGGAATCGTGCTCTCCTGCAGCCGAGGTCATTGAAGAGGACCAACGAACTGAAGTTAAGAGGATGGTGACAGTTTCCCAAGAGAAGAAGTGCATCAGGAAAAGGACCAAGACATTCTAGGAGTGGACTGTGCTGAGGAGCAGGGACATCGTCAGAAGGGACATAGGAGAAGACCTGATAAGTTAAAGGATTATTATGTGTATAATAAAATGTTTAGTTTGGATTAAGGATTATGTTTGCATACATTGTGTAATTTTGTTGGAACGACAAAGGACTAGGGAGGGGGTAGTGTTGAGAAGCGGGATTTCTGCGGTGGCAAAATCGGTAGAGAGGTGGCCTGCTGTCCTAATAGGACCAGGTTCGAATCCAGCCTGGGCCAAGGAACAGTTTAACGATTTGAATTTCATAAAGAACAGACTTTTCTGATCTACCAGATAACCCACCGACATGTCACAAAAGTACCCCCACTAATATCAGTACATCAGTCCTGTATGAGACAGCCCTAGCATGGGTGTTAGCACCGAAGTGGTGACATTGCGACATGTAGGAGGACTCCTGGGCCCCAAGGAGAACTACTGGGACTTGGGGATAGGCCCTGAAGCCTTTGCCCAGAGTTGGACACGTAAAAAAGAAAAAAAAAAAAAGTTAGGTAGGCAGGAGGGTTCTCAGTACTTCTCATATTTTTCCGTTACGTGTCAGAGTTGCCAGTTAGCCTGCTATTATGAGCGAGATATTTTGTGAAAGTATACGTTAATTTCTCTGCTCCTTTTCTCTATAATGTTTTATTAATGTGATTATTTGTTAAATTATGTAATTTTATTCCAGTTTGTATGCTGAAGCATGTAGAGTGTTTTATAGTGTAAGAAAACTCTGGATATTTTGGATGTCTCCGAGTTGGTAACTATTGATTCCCCGAGAATGTACTGGATAATTCTAGTATACAGGAAGCTTATATAAGGATGGGGCAGGGACTAGTTTTTTTTTTTTTTTTTTTTTTTAGTGCAAACTGTATAGCTCCGGTGCTTGTGAAAACTGTCATGTGAAGCTGGCAAGGATTAAGTGTAATTGTTTGGAAAATAACGACAGCGAACTTAAGATGCCAGTGTTTATTTACAATGCCTTAGCTGTTCTGTGTTGTTGTACAGTGAACTGAAAGGCTGCCTCTAAGATGAACAACTCACTGGACAACGTCCTTCCTATACTGAACTACAGATGTTGGAGCCTGTGGCAGTGTGGAACGGGAACGCAACAGTATGTTGTCGAAAGAATATTACTGAACATTATAAAGAATTTTGATGCTTATAGCGAAACAGAAAAGTATGTGTTTATAATCTTTAAGCAACCTCATGAAGACATGCGAGTACTGTTAAGACAGTCATATTCATATTGAGGCGAAGAAACAACTATACAACCGTAATGGTTATATCCCAGGTGTCATACTGCTAAAAATGAGACGAACAAATATAGAATGCTTATGAAATAGTGTTCGAAGGAATGTCATATATCTTTTTTTTTTTTCCAGTAGTGCTGTATCCCTTCTTAAAAGTTTTCTTTGAACATATACCTTTTAAATGTAGAATTGTTAACTTACGTACCATAAATATAAATGTTGTATGTGCATGACAAAATATCTAGTTAATTAAGATTCACTGATAAATTACACTGAGTGTAATATTTATCCCTTCCACACTGTTTGGTTTATTTAGACTCATTTTATAGCAATGGCCTAATGGTAGTTGCACCACTCTTTTCTGTATTTAGTTTATCTGGAGTCTGAATGAATATTTTATATACAACATAATATTTATGATATCTGTCATCCTCACAACTGTGGGGATTCGTTGATAGATCCTGAACGACAGGCACATAGGCCAGGCGATTAATCTAAGGCAGCTGAACACTTCTGGGTTATATTCCTTCCAGGCACAGCTGAGGTATTATACACTTACAAAACACTGTTCTCTCTCTCTCTCTCTCTCTCTCTCTCTCTCTCTCTCTCTCTCTCTCTCTCTCTCTCTCTCTCTCTCGTTACCTTCGTCCTTCACTCATTACTACT
This sequence comes from Coenobita brevimanus, assembly GCF_032717465.1. NCBI lineage: Eukaryota > Metazoa > Arthropoda > Malacostraca > Decapoda > Coenobitidae > Coenobita > Coenobita brevimanus. The sequence continues at coordinate 9,524,095 of NC_137066.1, forward strand.
CGTTCACTGCGCGTTCACTGACTCGCACTTTCTGATTAACCTCTCTGTCCTTCATTGATTAGCTCTCACTGTCTGAATAACTGTCACTAACTCTGTCACTGTCCGTCCGCGACTGACTCACTGACCGCCTAACTGTTCACATTGCTCACTGATTGTCTGTTGCTGACAAACTCTCACCGTCTGACTAGTTCTCGCTCACTAGCTGTGCATTCACTCTGCCACTAACTGGCTCATCGACTAAACTGAACTGACTTGGATGCATGGGCGTAGCCAAAAGGGGGGCCAGGAGGGCCATGGCCCCCCAATTCACAAAACGTACAGTAGGAATATATATATATATATATATATATATATATATATATATATATATATATAATACGATTAATATCAATTAATTACTTATGCTGCTTAAATATTCAGGAATTTTTGCAAGCCAATCCGCCATTGCCTAGACAGTATACTTACCCTTATATCTGGGTGGTTTTCTTTCAAAACTATTATTTTTTTTTATTATTATTTTGAATATTGTGCATGTTGTTATTATCTGGATAATATCTCATCTTACTGATTAGTAAATAATAAAACATTTTGATACTTATTACTTTACTATAAAAGAGACCAACAAGACGATTAAACTATTTTTATAATTTTATTCTTATTCGAATGTTCGGCACGATCGTTTATACTTCATTATTGATGTTTATTAGTTGATGTGGCGGCGCACGTTGCACGAGATCAAGACCTAATTTAGGACTAGGAGGTACAACTATTTACTTTTTTATGTCTCGAGTTTATCTACCGTTCGTTCGTTTTAAGATTTCCTCCACCTATAGTGGAGGCCGGGCCATACATTAGCCCGGTTATCTACCGTTATCGTATACAGTCAGTTATACTGTTTGGTCTGTGATTTTGGCTCCAAATCGAGAATTTCTCCAAATCGGTGCTCAAGCTTGGTATTTCTCTGACCTCGTGTATGGGTGTTATCATTTGCACAGTAGATTGAACCAGTGTATAAGATAGGTTTAGATTTTTTCTTATCAGTCATGATTGTTAGTTATGCTTGACTGTCTACAGTCTATGGGGGGCCTTTGAAATGCCTTTTTGGTCGTTCATACATTTAAGGAATATGACAGTCTAACCACCACGTCATTTGAAATTTGAGTTGGCTAAATCTATTTTTATCTATTGCCTGACGCCTCAATCTTGTAAAGGGTGGCCTCAAACAAATCGCCCTCCATGTTACCCTATCCCCCATCATCCGGCTGCCCTCTTCCCAACTCACACCCCGCTCTCTCATATACCTCTCCACTCCATCCCTCCATCTCAACCTTGGACTGCCCCTCTTCCTATCCCCATCCCCTCACTCACATACACCTTCCTGGTCAATCTTTCTTTCTCCCTCCTGTCCACATGGCCAAACCACCTTAGAGTATTCCTCTTAACCTTTTCAATCACACTTACATCAACATCACAGCGCTCTTTCACTTCCTTACTTGTCAGTCTGTCTCTCCACGTAACTCCACACGCTCCTCTCAGATAACTCATTTCCACAGCTCTCACCCTGGACTTGTATCCTTCTTGCAGATGTTGCATGGTCCAAGCTATATATCTTAATACGATTATCTGATCTACACAACCTTTTCCCTTCTTAAACCCACCCTATTCTTCTCCAACCAATTCCTCTGTTGTTTCCCTCACTCTGTTAATAAGTATCCTGCCATATACCATTCCTCAGGAGACATATACTCAATACAACATACTTCTCTTTCCCCTTTACCTTTGTGTAAGCGGACAATTATTGCAGACTTTCAATCCTCTGGAATCCTACCTTCCTCCCAAGCTAATCTACACATTTTCCACATCCATCCACCACTAACTCTCCCCCTATTGCTCTAGTAATTCATCTGTTATCATGTCTTCTAAATACATGACGTGCCCAGGACCATTTCCTCTTTTTTTTTTTTTTTTTTTTTAAATCAGGAATGTGGGTATCTTCTACTTTTGTTTGCTTTCCTATCCAAGAGCCTCTCTTCCTGTCTCTCCAAGTTATGCCTAGCATTTACTGTTTATCGTCTGCATTCCTCTTTGGGCATTCCTAATGTTACGTTAAAGACATTTTGTTACACTCTGAATTTCTGATCAGTAGATTAGTACAGGGAGGACACATTGTAAACTTTTTACCAGTGTTCGGCACTACAGCGATAATGCGATAACAGATAATTATCGAAGTTATATATATATATATATATATATATATATATATATATATATATATGATATATATATATATATATATATATATATATATATATATATATATATATATATAGTCAAACTACTGTGGCGGGTCAATTTCTAATTAGTGATCATCTTATATATATATATATATATATATATATATATATATATATATATATATATATATATATATATATATATATATATATGGAAAAAAATTGGCAACGTACGGTAGGGTAAAAAAAAATCTAGCTGTAGCGTGGGTATATTGAGTAATGATAGTGGTACAGAGTTAGTGTATATGCAAAAAAAAAAAAAAATTCAAAATATACTTATATTGGTGCATTTCATGATGTAGCCTACAGCCATGGACATTATTATTTTTTTTTTTAATGCGAGGAAGAAGGAACCAAAGGCCATGAGCCCACAGTAACAGTTCCCTCCAAGAGAAAAACAAAATACAATAGAGAGCCAAATTCAAGATCCGATCATTTTGAGATGCCTGGACACACTACGTTTGAAAGACTGGAGATCATAGGCAGCAGGAAATACAGACAGAGGGAGACAGTTCCAGAGTTGACCTGTTGCATAAATGAAAGACTGGGAGTAACGGTTAACTCTTGCATTAGAGAGTTGGACAGAAAAGGGACGAGAGTTTGCTGCCAGACGGGTGCTACGCGCCCGTCGTAGAGGTGGAGGAATGCAAGCAGACAGTTCAGAGGAGCAGTTACCATTAAAGTAGCGATAGAAAAGAGATATAGGCTATACATTATCGAAGCTGTCTACCAGGGTTGAATCCTTTTTTTTTTTTTCCGCAAAAATTTTATTAGAATTAATGTTCACACCTGTAGCTTTGTATAGTATTTCTCATTTTGCCAATAAATCATCCAATGATGCAAAGTTACCAGTGGAAATTTCCCCCCCCCCCCATCCCCAGTTCATTTTCCTGGCTACGCCCTTGCTTGGATGCGGGACGGTTCTTTAAATACTCCCCCACCCCCTGCTCCCCCCTTTTTTTTTTTTATGTGCCCGAGTCTGAGCATAGGCTTCACAGCCTGCTTTCAAGGCCCAGTAGCCCTCCTAAATACCGCACACCTCTACATGTCACCACTTTGGCGCTAACACCCACCGTCCATACTAAATACATGCTAGGGCTGTCTCATCAGGACTGGTGTATTGGTATTAGCGGGGGTATTTTTACATGTCGGCGGGTCTTCTGGTAGATCGGTAAAGTCTGATTTTTATGAAATTCAAATCCTTAAACTGTTCCCTGCCCCAGCGGGATTTGAACCCGGGTCCGTTAGGACTACAAGCCACCTCTCTACCGATTGAGCCACCGCCTCCCCCAAATTTTTGAGGTGGGATCGATCATTGAATCACCCGCTTACTACGTGTGAACGTTATCAATGAGCTACTCCCTTACTAGCACAGTCCAGAATATTTTTGATCCTAGTAAATAACTCACATTTTCTCACACAATAATGCACTGAAATTAACAACACATCATAATAATAATGACAATAACATTTCAAAGGTAAGAGAAAGTAATCAAAACTGACATGCTGAAATGTCCAGAATGTTCCTCGCATCTCTAGATACAAACGTTAACCTAATCCTACGGCTCAACACTTAACTTCTAGAATGTCCCTCATGTCCACAGATATAAAACACTAAACTAATCCTTCCGGCATAACAATATCACAAGTTCAACTGAATCATTTTTAGAGAAAAGAACTTTCAGTCGTCAAATCAAGAAATACAGGGACGGAGGTGAACTTAACCGTACTGCATAGTGAGGGGTGCAGCATTTCAGACATGTGAACAGATTCCTTACAAAGCTGATACTAGCGCAGTAAAGAGCACATTCCTTGCAGAATTGTTTTTAGCGTGGTAGTGAAGAGATTCCCTGTAGACGTGTTACTAGCGGAGCAGTGAACAGATTCACGGTAGAGTTGTTACTAGAATAGTAGTGAACTGACTCCTAGTAGACGTGTTACTGGTGCAGCAGAGAAAAGATTCCATGTAGACGTGTTACAATCGCAGCAATGGACATATTCTCTATAGACGTGTTAGTAGTGCTGAAGTGAACATATTCGTTGTAGACTGTAGTAGAGTTTTGTAAACCTCCGAGCAGCATTGTCACAAATACTGAATACCTAGATAAGAAACTGATAGTTCAGAGAGGTGACTCAGTGTGAAGAGTTGGTGAACTGAGAGGAACTGAAAGTGACGGAAGAGTTTAAAAAATGTGAAATGACATAAAGGAGTAATAAATATGGTAAAGGGCTCAGTGGGGTGACAAAGATAGGAAATAAGGACTGCTGCTGTGAAGGCCTTGATCTGAAATAGAAGTATAAGCAATCCACACAGATTGCAAGACGACTACATAAATATGTGTTGGTACGGTACTTACCTTAACATTTGGGTTAAAGCCGCAGAAATCTGGCTGATAAGGTATATATGTGGGCAATGTGGTTTGAACTGATTAAGCAACAGAGCTGTGTGACATATGAAGCTTATGAAAGTCTGTTGATCAGAGGGTACATGAAAGTGTGCTCAGAAGCACTGGTCACATTAAGAGGTTGAATGTGGTTAGTATGAACACGGTTTAATTGTTTTGTATGAGGCCACGATGAGGCATGGAAGATCAGTATAAGGCTGGATGAGTATGTTACTTGAGTGTTTGAGTAAAAGGAATGGTAAATAAGAACGTAGAATATTTGATGAAATATGGATAAAGTACAGTATAGAAGTATAAGACGATGCGCATGACAACGGGTGCACTAACTTTGGCACTGGACAAATTAATTGGCTGACAGGTATTATGAGGCAGATTATTGAGTGGTCGATTTGGATTGTGTGATTGGGTCGAGAATTTCGAAGGCCTGAATTATGAGTGATTGGATATATGGGGTGTTTTACCGAACGCTCTCTTGATAGCTCAACTTTAGTGCTTTCACAACCCTATTACATTTTTCTTAATTCCTTCCTTTCCTTCTGTCAATGAGAAGTAGCGTTAGGAAAAGTAGGAGGAAGTAGTAGGACCTCACATTTACCATCATATACAGTAACACATTCTGTGTAGGTAATGACGAGGGTATGAAGGACTCTTCTGAAGTAATGTTTATTTTACTGCCGAGTTCATGCAGATAACACTTACCCACTTTCTTGCTGATTCATTTATTTCCCTACTACGCAAAATACTGAGTGAAAGAGTGAATGCTTGAATGGGCGTCTTTATAGTGCTGCCCCTGTTCATATGACTGCTGATGTGTTCTACTTTGCTGTTTCTTGTACACAGTAGTTGCTGCCAATACATTGACGGGCAAAAGAAAGAAAATCTATAATACAACAACTTCCAACCAATAAAAGCAAGTCTGTCATTCCAAACAGTGGGTAAATCCCTATCCCACACTTTTAAGTAGAGAATAATTGGAATTGTTGTCTCCCGGTTACTCGCAGTTGTACGCTGGTTCAGTGAAAGAAATGAATAGTAAGTGTGTAGAGGATATGGAAAGAAGAATGATACATGGAAAGGAAAGTGGCTTGTGTTATAAGGATGTGATATAGAAAGGGAAGTTGAATACATTGGCTGCAAGAGGGTGTTGTGGTACCCACACTGATGTACGAATGTGACACATTGATGTGGCATACTGTAGATATGAAAAGTCAGCAGATTGGTTAAACTAGAGATTAGTGTACAGAAGTTCGTGAACCAAACCGAGGAAGGTAGTCCGTTGATGAAAGTGTAGAAGAGTCTGTTCTTAGATTATAATGGGCAGTCATAATGAATGAGACTAGGGTGGTGAAAATGGTATATATGAGTGAGTCTGAGAGTAGAAGTAAGCGTGGATGGCCAAAAGGATGGTTAATTTGATTTGTGGTTGTGTGAGAAAGTACAAGTAAAAGTTGAGGAAGCAAAATATGTTGAAAGTGGTGCTATTTTATTCAAAAATTTTGGAGAGAGAATGACTGTATTCTTGTTTAACCCAGTTTTCCACACGACAACGTTTCTTCCTTGCTGAGTTGATGTTAGCCTGGAGCGTGTAAAAATAAATATTTTCTGAGTACAGGAGACAATAGACAATACTTCTAATCCATCCAGCCTAAGAAAGTCTCTCCTAAGTTTAACAGAATTATCTCAAGATACTTCATTAATTTTGTTTCCTTTTTCTGCCTCAGTATCCTGTGTTTTTTTAATACTAATATAATGAGAAATAGTCTTAAATGATTTTTAATAATTTTCAACCAAACTTTATATATGAAACTATATAATAATTTATGTAATATATATGTACGTCATCAATTACTTAATTTAGATGAGTTCTAATATTTTGACTTTGGGCAGGTTTCATCTAGACAGAGGATGACAGCACAACCAACAAAGGATGATATTCCACAAGAAGAAGTAAGTCTTGTGATTTGCACTTTCCTTTCCTCTCTCACCCAAACCTCGTCATATCAGAACGCATATGTTCCGTCTCTGAACATAAATTGAGGGAATCCAAGTCTGGCCTGTATATTGACAATAATTATCGTTCCAGTATGCTGGTATAGTTCTTCTGAACAAGTCTTCCTGAAGCTCTGGCACGAGTGACTGGGAAAAATGCAGATGCACTAAAGATCATTATAGGTCGCTTGCATTAACGTACACGTGTGAAACTGATGTGGTTTGAATATATAATCTTTAAGAAGGTGGAACAATGAAGATGGGACTGTTAAAGAATGTAAGTGGGTCGAGATATATAGACGGGATAATGAATACAGATGTCCATGAAAGACAGGGAGAAAAGTTATCTATTGATCGGACGGCGGTTATGTGAAGTACAACGTAGTACATTAAATGTACAAATAATAAGGCCTATTGGCCCTTAATGCTTGTCTGTTGGAAAGGACTGCTTTTAGTAAACATTTAACCAAAGTGTGTGAGAAAATGATTTAATAAAAAACAAAATGAATGCCTTCCTGCTCCCATCACAGCCTCTGTAAACTGACAGGGAAAAAAATCCCAATGCTTGTTGGAAAGAGCAATGGGATTTTTTGTAGGAATGACAGAAAAGGAAATAATATGCAGTATGCAATCTCAGATCCACAGATCGGAAAATAAAAGAGCATTATACAGTCGCAGAATGGTCTCTTAATTAAGTATTCGTCTTACTTTCGTGAGGATACACGTCACATGAAAGTAAACATGAGTTTTACCTGTGGTCACGAAATACTTATCTAGCCGAGTCTTAAATATATCAGTAGGTGTTGCGGTAACGACTTTACTTTTAGCATATTCCACTGTTTTGCTGCACATAATGTAAATTTTTCCTGTATTCGTGTTGCATCTTTTCCCTTTTACTTCCATGCCATTGTTTCTTGTCACGGTATCATTCAGTACTTAGAACAACTGTCAGTAACAGATGTCTTCAAATTTGTTGAATATTCTTAATACCCGAGTCGACGCTTTTCTGCAAAACATACTTAGTTTCTTTAGCCGTTCTTTGTAGGGCATATTTCACAGTCACGGGGTCATTTTAGTGTCTAGTTCCTCAACTCTCTCCGCTTTACCATGATCTTTAATACTGTTCGCTACATTCTAAGTGTTGTCTACAGACATGGGGCCGAAGCCCTAGAATTTCATATAGCCGAAGCCAGGTAAACAGTCACCAAGCCGAAGCCGAAGCCACTCAAGACTGTATGAAGCCGAAGCCAAGGTCAGCTTCTAGTCACAATACGGCTTTGATAACCGACCCTTTAGAATACAGAATTTAAGCAACTACGTGTTATTTTAAGTTCATAAAAATATACAGCAAAACTATGTTCACTACAGTGATAAATCCCTACAAAATATCTTTTATTTTTTTTTAAATAACAGAACGGAGGAAGGAAAAACAAATGAATAAAAACAAATAATCCATACACCAGATTACTGGTGTCCTCTGTTCATAAAATATCTGTAACAGTTAGACTTGAACAGCTGTGGGTTGAAATTTGGAGGAAAACAACTCTGGGGAAGCGAGTTCCAGAGATATGCAGTTCGGGGAATGAAAGAATTCTGATAGGCAGAAGTTCTGCAATATGGTTGAGTGACATTCCAGTCATGAGCGCTACCAGATGTCCGAGTAGCACGAGGGAAGGCATGGAGAGGTGGCATCATGGACGCAACTTCGTCTGAGCATTTGCCAAAAAAATATCTGGAAAATAATGCAAGGGAGGCAACATTCCTTCTTACTTGTAGGGGAGGTAGTTTATTTGTAATGGCAGGGTTGTTAATAATTCTAACAGCTTTGTTCTGAATTTTATCTAGTTGTTTTAATGCAACCTCTCCACATCCATTCCACAAGGGTGAGCAATATTCAAGCTGAGAGCGCACATGACTCTCATAAATTGTAGCTAACTGCTCATCAGCGAAGAAGTTACGGACTCTGTACCATAATCCAAGTTTCTTTGAAGCAGTTTTAGCAAGTGATCTAACATGAGAGGTCCAACTGAGGGCATTGTTAAGTGAGACACCAAGAATGTCAATACTTTTGGAGATGGGAATATTAGTGGCACTGAAGGTAATGTACGAATCTGGCAATATCTGTGTATTAGTAAATTGTATATATTTAGTTTTACTGGCGTTAAAAGAGACAAGGTTGTTTTGTCCCCATTCACTGATCGTAGATAGGTCTAGATTTATGGAGATGGCTGTACTGAGTTGAGAGGTAGAGATATTAGACTTTGTAAATGGGTGTCTGAGTGTGAATGAACTATGTAGTGTTGAGTCATCTGCGTATGAGTGGATGGGATTGTGGGTGACAGATAAGAGAACATTAATATGAACCAGGAGTAGGGTTCGCGCCAGAACTGACCTCTGCAGCACGCTGGCGTTAACTGAGTGGAAATTGGAATATACATCATCTACTTTTACTCTTATTTTCCTGTCACTAAGATATGAAGAAGTCAAATGAACAAAAGACATTAGTCCATAGCAAGGGAGTTTGGACAGCAGGGAACGGTGCCATACCCTGTCGAAAGCTTTAGAAATATCAAGAGCTACTGCATGAGTTTCTCCATGTAGATCAATTGATTGATGGATGGTATGAGTTAGGAGATTACGTCAATGGTGGATCTTTCGTGGCGAAAACCATATTGTTTATCCTCAGAACATGTAAAAGGATGTTTTTAAGTTGTATTCTTCTGCAGTAACCGATTGTTTATTGGGCTACATTGAATACAAATTAAGATCTTGACAAATAATGACCACAACACTTAGCAACACCATGACACTCAGCAACTTACAGATAAGCATTACAGCGAATCAGCATTAGCTTTTCAAAAGTCTGGTCAGTAAGGCGACATCTCTGGCCGAGAAATCTTTCCAGCAATGCTAAACAAACGTTCCACTGGGACTGATGATGCAGGAAAGCTGAGATGATACTAAGGTAGCTCGGCCAGGGTGGGATAGAGGCTCTGATTTTGCTGCCAGAACAATAATGGGTCCTCGTCTTCTGGGATGGTGGGTACAGCCAGATAGTTACTTCTTGGGGAACTGAGCTCTGTGACGTGGTCAAAGACTCTGTAACTGATTTATCCATGAAGCTGAAGAGTTTTGACAGTTTATGAACAGGCTGTTCACTGGTACCGGTATTTAGAGGAGATGAGGACTGAGGGACTTTTTTATTTGCCTTCATCATGAGTGTCTTTCTGATGGAATCTTTTTCTATCTGTGAGGAACACCAACAGTGGCGTACCTGAGGCGCAGGGCGGGGATGGGGGGTCTGTTTCAAACTGCCCTCCGGGCCCCCAGTTGAGGGAGGACCCCCAAAAGCCTTAAAAGTTTATAAGCTTTTCATTAATATATATATATATATATATATATATATATATATATATATATATATATATATATATATATATATATATATATATATATATATATATATATATATATATATATATATATATATATATATATATATATATATATATCCCGACAATCCCGGCTGAGATATTAGAAAGTTTTGAGAATGAGACATCTGGCAACTTGTAGCCAAGCGGTTGGCCTGAACCTTCCAATACATTATAGAGACGCGTATCACGGTCTCAGTCGTCACCTGACACTGAAACCGGTGGGTGCAATGCCGGCTTTTATAACAAACAACAGTACTGTCTACGACTAATTGTGAGTATAAATTATTGAAATTACTTTCTGTTGTAGTAGAGTATATATATATATATATATATATATATATATATATATATATATATATATATATATATATATATATATATATATATATTCGTTTCTATAATTTTATAGAGTTGAGAGGATTACGGGACAATATTAAGAAGTTGCCATAACTGGTTTTTAATAACCAAAATACATTTTCCTGATATGTTTTACAGTATTATTAATGCTTTAATGAATCTGATAATTGTTTTTGGTGCTGATGAGTTAGGTTTACCTTAGATTAGGTTAGGCTGGGTAAGGTGAGGTTAGGTGGGTTGCTACATTGTAACAGCATCAAAAAAATTTACCAGTTTCTTTAATAACATTGTAAAACACACCCGAAAAATATACTTTGGTATTTAAAAGCCAGTTATGGCAAGGATTACGAATGTTAAACTGTTACACTATAAAGCCTGCCCACAGTTCTCTTACAGTAGGCTATACCTATGGCAGGCCCTGGCTTTTGGGGGGCCCCCTATATTTAGATGTTGGAGGGGGCCCCGCAGAAGAACCTACCCCCCCGGGCCCCCAAATCTCTAGGTACGCCCCTGAACACCAATCTGTCTTGTACCGTGGATCAAGTAGAAAGTCCAGAACAAAGATGGTATTTTCCTCATACACTCTCAGTCTTATCTCTAAAGATGATTTGAGGGCTACAAGCAGGCCACAGTTGTATTTTGACTCTAGTGAATTAATGGTTATCCGCAGACCACGGATGACTGGGATAACCAAGCTGGAAGCCACCATATTCTGGCCGTGTAATTTGTCAGTCGCCTCCTCGAAGGGACTCAGGATCTCGACTATAGCTGTCAAGATTGTACGATCATAATGGGTGAGGTTTTGAGAAGAGTCAATTTTGTTTAGCTCAGAGGGTGGTATGGCCAAGATGGAACGAATGATTTTCAGCTAACTGTTCCACCTAATTACATTGGCAGTCTGTAGCCTGGGGTACTTTTCTAGGAGGTCAGAGGCATGGGTGGACTTTCTCACATAGGCAACAATGGCACAAGCCCTTGAATGACGTTGTTTGTAAGTCGAATTACCTTAAATCCATCTTTAATGGTATTCTGCAGGGTGTGAGTGAAGCACGAGTCATGCTTTGGAAGAAAAGCCATTGGATCATCAGATTCATCAGAGAGGTAATTGGATGGGCAGTCTTGGAAGGCACTTGTCTGTTCAGTCTGGCCATGAAGTTCATCCAGATCAGATTCAGAATCGTTGTGACTGTCATCAACAGATGGCTCAACTTCTTTCTGGTACCCTGGCAGACGGAGAATCTCTTGCTCACCCTGAAAGGCTTTCAGCATGTTGGCAGCACTGTCAATGGTGATGTGAGTAATTTGATCACCAGCTTCATAGATGGTCATGATTTCAAGGTATTGACTGTATATATTCGCAGCTGTGTGGCTACCTTCAAATCGCTTGCAGGCTAGTGTAGCACTTTTGAGCGTCCACTTCAAAATAAAATGTGATGTGATCCCAATGCATCTCTGCATCTGGCGACTGGACCATAGATCAGTGGTTAGGCAGATGCTCTTGGCTTGCTTCATCTGACTTTGGATCTTGGTTATAACTGACTAACATTTTTCATGGAGCAGCTCCCTCGAAAGCTTTTTCCTGTCTGGAAGGTGGTAGCGTGGGTCAAGTATATGCAGTAATTGCTGGAAGGGTTTACTTTCAGCAATACTGAGGGGCATCAAGTCTTGACTAATAAACATAATTAGTGCATCAGGTATTTCAGCCTGATGAGGATGGGAGGACTTGTAATTGAGGGCCACTTTTGATGCCGTGCAGAATGGAGCACTTGACGGCTGCAAGGTAGACTTGGCATTCTCAGCTTTGCGCCTGTTCGGTAGAACTTCATGCTTTCTCTAGAAAAGGAAATCAAGGAATGCAGAACTAGACCAAGCTGTCAAA
>NC_137066.1:9541452-9598952 GCF_032717465.1 Coenobita brevimanus
TGCTGAGATATTTCTAAGTGGAATGGCTTCAGGATAACGAGTAGCCATATCAATCAGGGTCAATACATAAGAAAATCCTGATGAAGTCTTAGGAAGAGGGCCCACAATATCCACCAACACACGGGTGAAAGGCGCCTCAAAAGGAGGAATGGGAACTAGAGGTGCAACCTTTTCGGTCTGATTACATTTCCCCACAACTTGACAGGTGTGACAAGACTTACAATACCAGGAAACATCCCTGAAGATACCTGGCCAGTAGAAGTGTTTCAAAATGCGTGCCACAGTCTTCCTCACTCCAAGGTGTCCTGCCAAACTGGAATCATGAGCCACTCTAATGATATCCTGCCTACAAACACAAGGGATGACAACTTGATGTACAACCTCCCATTCACAGTCGGCTGATGCTGTTGGGGGTCTCCACTTCCTCATAAGTACTCCTGACTTTACATAATAACAAGTAGAAGCGCCGGCTGACTCTTCTTCACTGTAAGCAGAGTTAGCTGGACCTTTCAACTCAGAGTCAGCAACCTGCAACTCAACCAACTCTTGACGAGACAAATTATCAACACTACGGGGTACTGCCTCATCTGGTGAGTGGTCCAAATTAGCAAGAAAAGTGTCAGCTAGGATAACATCATCATCATCATTATCCTCTAAATCACCAGTAACTTTAGACTTAGCCCTAGTGACAGCACATACCGGGAACACATCAGGGACATCACAATCCCGGGTCGCAGCCACTGGCTCACTAGACAACTGAGGAGCTGGACACACTTGACTTCCACCAATATCATTTCCAAGTAAGAAAGTTACACCTGACATTGGGAGTGTCTCAACCAACCCAACCATAACGGAACCATTAGCAAAACCAGACTCTAAATTCACTCTGCACAGAGGGACAGAGAAGTAATTATTCCCTACACCTTGTAAGATTACAGTTTCATCAGAGGAATTAACATTAGAGCCTAGAACACTGGTCAGCATAAGGGATTGGCAAGCACCTGTATCACGATATATTTTAACTGATTTCCTGTCATTACTGTCCAGAGGACTGACAAAACCATCAGACAGGAAATTAGCATATGAACTCTTGAGAGTGTCACCCACGTTACTGCTCAAAAGAGGAGCTCCATCATGAGAATTTAAGTTACCCCTCAAAGCAGGTTCAGTTAACTCAGTTAAAGAATTCTGGGAACTCTCAAGAGTGGACACTAGTCCAATTGACTGAATATTTAAAGACTCCTTTTTGTTCACATCACGCTGTCTCCTGAAACATTTCTCCATAGTATGACCAAGCTTACTACAATAAGTACATTTACTTTTCTGAAATGTAGAGGTGAAGCTGGTATTTACTTCCTGAGAAACATCATCTTTATTCTCTTTCCTGTTACCTGTACTCTGAGTAGAGGCAACGTACTTACTCTCAGCTTTCCTTTTTTTCTCTAGAATATCTCTTGTGAGTGAGAACATATTCATCAGCTAAAACTGCAGCATCAGACAAATTATCTATTCTTCTCTCATCAAGATATAGGCTTACATCTTTATTTATACACCTTTTGAAGTCCTCCAGCAAAATCATCTGCTTAAATTTGTCAAAATCAGAATCCACATTCTTAGAATTTAACCACTGCTCTAACAGATCTTCTTTGATTTTTGCATACTCAACATGGGATTGCTTATCTTGCTTGTAAGTTGTCCTAAATTTTACTCTATAGGCTTCAGGAACAAGCTCATAGGCCTTAAGAATCAAGCTCTTAACTACATCATAATTATCAGATTGATCCTGAGGCAAAGATGCATAAGTTACTTGAGCTTTACCGGTGAGAACAGTTTGAAGGAGTACTGGCCAATACTTTTTGGGCCAATTAAAACCTGTAGCTACCCTCTCAAACAACTGAAAATACTTGGTTAAATCAGATTCATTAAAAGGAGGGACAAGTTTAACATTTTTAGCCACATCAAAATCATCAGAGCTAGATGATCCAGTTCCACCTTGTTTCATGCGATACTCATGGTCTGCCTGAATCCTAGCTAGTTCAATTTGTGCCTGAGCCCGTATCTGTGCCTCCTGAATCCGAGCCTGAGATTCAGCCTCCTTAGCATTTGCTTGAAATTCAGCCTCCTTAACACGAGACTCCGCCTCCTTAGCCTGAGCCTCCTGCAGGGCTAGCTGTAACTTAGCTAATTCAATCTGCGTTCGCTCATTTGGAGGAGTTACATTAAACAAGCTTTCATTAATCATGTCAACAATTTGATCTTTAGAATGATGAGAGCGAACAGCAATTCCGAATTATTGAGCAACAAGCTTAAGTTCATTCTTTGTTCTGTTTTCTACATCCAACACTGTTTGCACATTTGACAAAAAATCTTTGGCTTCATCAAGTGTAGAAATAGTAGACATCATGAATAAATCACAGTCACAAAATATCAAGCAATATCCTTATGATAATATCCTGAATATCCTGATATGAGGTCGCCAAATTTATGTTACGGAACAGAGAAAGATAATGTACACTTTAAGTGAGAATACTAATAATCACTACTGTCCCGTAAAGGTCCAGGTTCAAAATAAAAGAGTTAGGTAAAATTACAAGTTAAAGTTTAATGCTCAAACTAACAACAAAACATTCAGGACTCATAAGGATAATGTAATGGCAAAAAACAGGTAAAAAAATATGGTTAACTGCAATATCCTGTATTAACACGAAATTAGCAAGAGTAAATTTACCTAAGTCAGCCCTGATAAAATGAAAATACACTGGGTAATGCTCAGTTAATGCAAGATAAATGATTACAGATACAAATTATTATGAACAATGGCTGACAAACTTTACATTAATCACGAAAACCTTACTAGGGCTACAAATCAACACATTATGCTATACAGTACAAGAACAAAATGCAATAACACTCATACTCAAATTACACAGCAGTTAGATGGCTGCAGACTTCCTGAGCACTCACAGTTATAACTGTACAGGGGAGGACAGAGATGTGAACAAAATGAGGAGTAGATCTAAGTGGCAATGATGCAGAGACTGAGCTCATTATATAGGGGCCAGCAGAGCTTGATACAACTTGTAAGAAGGACGCGCAAATGAAGCCATGGGGACAAAGAGTTGACAATCCCGCTCTGAACAACAGAAAGAACGACTTACTCTACTATAACGGTAGAAGGGGGGGACTGAGGCAGAACACGCTCGTGATCAAACATGCAGCATACTGTGCGTTAAAATTACACAAAGGATGATGAAATCATAGGCTATGTAACAATATATATATATATATATATATATATATATATATATATATATATATATATATATATATATATATATGTATATATATATTTATATATATATATATATATATATATATATATATATATATATACATATATATATATATATATATATATATATATATATATATATATATATATATATATATATATATATATATATATATATATATATATATATATATATGGAGCCTCTGTGGTACAGTAGTACAGTGTGCGTTTTCGTACACGGGTGAGGCAGGGTTCGTGCACCACCAGGGTAATAAATTTTGGGAGTGTTCACCCGGCCACGTACTGCATTGGCGGACACAAGGGGTGCTGTGGTTGAACCAGTGTCGCTTACTATAGAGTATGCTTGCACCCAGTCGGCTTGCACGGGCCGACTACACTTGGTTCACATGCTACATACACATCCAAAGCCACTATAACACTACAAGTACACTTACAAGCACTTCTCACCCTACATACTGTACAGTCTCTACCAGACAGCCTAAGCCACTTGGTAGAGATACATTGGCTGTATCGTCCCGACTTCGGTCGGAATAGGCCGGTCCTGCAGTGGAAATACAGACAGAGGGAGATGATGATGATGATGATGATGATGATATATATATATATATATACGTCCATCTCAGGAGTTACTTCTCAAACAAGGGATGAGGCTATGGCACACCTAATGTCTGACATGGCAAGTATCTCTGACTGGGGTAAGAATAATCTTGTTTTTAATGCATCAAAGACTCAGCTCGTACACCTATCATACCAACAAAATCGTCCACAGGAGTACCCATTAATGTTCAGTAATATCCATCTCAATCCTGCATCATCCTTGAACATGTTTGAGATTTCATTCACTCGGGACTTATCTTGAAAAAATCATGTTGCATCTCTTGTAAAATCTTCTTCCAAGAGATTAGGTGTGCTAAGCCGACTCCGTGCCATCTTTACCCCTGCACAGTTGTTGACTTTATACATGGATTTTATTCGCCCCTGTTTAGAGTACAACTCTCATGTGTGGGGAGGCTCCCCACATACAGCTCTTCTCAATAGGGTGGAGTCATAGGCTATTCATCTCATCAGCTCTCCTCATCTTACTGGCTCCCTTCATCCTCTGTCTCTTCGCCGCACTGTTGCCTCTTTATCTCTTTTCTATTGCTTCTTCAATGGTCACTGGTCCTCTGAACTGTCTGCATGCATCTCTCCACCTCTATGACGGGCGTGTAGCACCCGTCTAGCAGCAAACTCTCATCCCCTTTCTGTCCAACTCTCTAATGCAAGAGTTAACCATTACTCCCAGCCCTTCATTTATGCAACAGGTCAACCCTGGAACTGTCTCCCTTTGTCTGTATTTCCTACTTCATATGATTGTACCCCCTCCACAATATGTCTACCCCCAATGTATATATGTCCCCCCCCCAATGCATACATGCCCCCACTAAACTTGCTAGGTCAGCATGCTTTCCCACGCCTGAAGACGGCATTATTGCATCAGTTGATACCAGGCAGCCTAGACGGGCAGACTATTTTACTGTGAGTTTGTAATAAACTCCTTATCTAGCTATTTGTACACGGAGTTTCTATCACCAAAGTATTGCAAGTTACATTTGGTAGTAGCGGTGTTTCGAACCATCAGATTCTGCCCGCCTCCACCGATTTAGTGACATCACAAGATACACGACGTCTCGCATCTGCCAGCCTCACCCCTCCTCAGTGCCTCTAGTGGTGTAATACCTGGCTGTGCTTTCCGAGTGTACAATTTTTCTCACCAGTGCTCACTTCTCAAACAACCGCACCCATACGCCTTGTTCCTGACCGCACTTGTCACCGTCGCCGACCTACGCACCTGTTGCACCTGTTCCCAGCACCTGTTCCGAACTCATCATAACTCCTGCCCCCACGGTGCCACTTATCACTGTCTGCCCACTGCCTGCCCACCACCATTCTCTGCATTTGCAACTCAACAGCTCTACACCTGCCTTGCACCAACATCTGCCCTCACCACCCACCACCGGCCTCTGCCGCCGCCGCCGCCACATCTGGTCTGCATTACGGAGCCTCCTAAGACCGCCACTCCCTGCCGGTGATTCATCGCGGCGTCTCTTCTCCTCTCCGTCCAGCTGTCTCTCCACCGCAGCCCCGCCCCGCCCCAGCCCAGCTACACCCAGCCACCCCTGCACGTCATACATCTCAACACTCCCATTTCTACTGTGTAACTATAGTATATCTTTCCTTTCTATAGAGATTATCCTCGATTTTCTCTACAGATTGGTTATTGTAAATATTCCATCTCATTTCCATTACCCTGTTTTCATCTTCACCTACGTTATTTACACTCCATCTCATCCTTCACATTTTATTTAAGCCATCCATCCCTGCACCTTCGTTCATTTTCACTCCTACTCGTGTATTCCATTCTCTCATTGTTATTTATACATTTCCACCTACGTATCCATCTTCATCCTTTCATCTTCCATTGCGGCATTAAATGCCGTACTTTCCATGTCAACCGCTTACCACCAGCCCTCTCGACCCGGAAACATCACCTGCTCATACCTCGTCTGCCGACTCTAACACACTCACTCATTTACGAAGTGGCAAAGAGTACCACCGCCCTGTACCTGAGACTCCCGTTTCCCTTCCCGCAGAATCACTTACTACCCATCCTACACTCGTAAATCCAGATACCTCCTCCTCTACTCTTGCCTCTACACTCCCTTCTTCTTCCTCTACTCCTTCCCCTGTCGTTCCCTCTCCTGCCTCCCTTCATACCCCGTCTTGCTCGCCCTTAACTGCCACTACCTTCTCTCTCTCCCACACCTCTCCTGCCGCCACTTCTACACTTCCAGCCATGTCCAACCCTCCACAGTCTATCTCGATGATGCCAATCGTCCCAAATTTACTGGCCAGGACCCAACTTGGTCTGTCTATGATTTCCACAGAGAGGTCGACACAGAAATACACAATAGACAAATAACCGATGAATCGCTCAAAGTAGCATACCTCCTAGGTCGCTTGCACCACGGTAAATCGGACATCGGATCCGCGATCCATGCAGGACATTTCGATAGCATTCGTACCTTTGCTGATTTTCGTACGGAACTCATCAGCCTTTGTTGCCAGCATTCAAATACCGCATCTCTCATGGGATTAATTAATCTCCTACACCAACTAGATGAGGACTTGCGCATCCCAGCGCAATATGCCAAGCTCCGCGAAGCTGCCACCGCCATGAAAGCAACTAGTAGCGAGATGCTCCAATTACTGGTAGGCACGAAATGGTTAGAAGACAAGAATGGCGTTCCCATGCTTTCACTCACCAACTTTGCTGACTTAATTGGTTACCTCAGATTCCTTCACTGGCTTACTCCTAAACAGCGAGAGCTAGCCTTGGAAATCGGTTTCAATCCAGGAGATAAAATTACTCAGGTCACTAAAGCCATTCATGAAAGAACAGGTTCGAACTACACGCGTCAGGGCACCACCCAACCCTTGGCCTCCTCAGTCTGTCACACCTCCACTACCCCAGACCAATCTCGCTCCCGTCCCACCACACGCCGCAGACCTGCCACACGTCGCTGTCCTACCGCAGGTCGTGATCAATCTAGTGCCCGACAGAACAGACAATCTTCGATTCTTTGCTGGTACTGTGGTCATCCTGGACATCGAGCATCCAGTTGCGACCGTACATACAGACGTCCTCACTCCCAAACCAGACAGCGTACGCCTTCCTGCTCACGTCGTCCACACTGCAAATACCACAAATCAAGCACGACTCACTCCACTGAGGAATGTCGTTACCTCAACCGCCAACAGTCGGGGGAAGCGCCGCGCCCGTATCTGACCAATATCATGTAGAACCAGAAACCCAACTCCCCATCCGCCATGTCGGTCCCATAACATCCTCGGGTTTAGTCATTCTCGGAAGCAGTCATGACATACCAACGTCATTCTTCTTGGACACAGGATCTATGGTAAATCTCATCTCCGAAAATTCCTTACAAATTATTCATCGACATCATAACCACGTCAGTTTCCTAGAACCACCAGACATTCGCCTATGTGGTGTCAACGGCTCAGAGTTTAAGGTTAAGGGAAGAGTCACCCTTGAAGTCAAACTACACGGAGATTTGCCCCGTATCCCCATTGAATTTCATGTCACTAATGACTTGCAGTATCCCGCAGATGCCCTTATTGGTTTCTCCACCATGGCACAACACTCCATTGCATTATTACCTGCTTGTGGTAGTATAGACATTTCTGGATTCCCGGTTTACGCTATGGAATGTCCCCGTCCTGTTCTTACGATCAAATCAGTCCTTCAATTACCTCTGTCCCTATCACTACCAAAAAGTCCAACCCAGCCCAAACCACCACTATCATCATCTGAGAATACAGAGATCATTCCTTTACTGACTGCGAGCAAGGACATAAATTCCTCAATGTCCCCTGATACATCATCTCAGCCCTCGAACATGGCTCTTACATCCTCTCCTGACAACACTATCGCTGACTCAGACATGTCTCAGTTACCTACCTCACACAGTCTGAATGATCTCCAACACGCAAAGACAAAACGTGCAGTAACGAATACATGCACAATTTTGTTACCGCATGAGTTCACCAAAGTCTCTGTTTGTGTTGCCGGTGCGAAAGAAGGAGTGGATGTACTAACCCTACCTGAGACGTGTTGTGTGAATGGCTTGACTTATGAGTCAGCATGGTGTACAGTCTTAGAGGACAGTTTATGCTACCTGTACTTGCTCAATGTCACAAATGCTCCACTAAAACTTAAAAGTGGTGTAAAGATTGGAGACTTCCTAGTATACCCAGCGGCCGTAAAGGTGTGCCAGGATTCCTCAATTCCTACTATTCAGACTGATGATAGTACGCCAATCGGTGTAAGTACTATTAACTCTACGGGATCTGCGCTGACATATTCACCCGATATGCTCTCACATCTCACTTGCACAGATTTCCCAGAAAATACGCCTCAACTCCTCGACCTTCTGACCTCGTACAGAAACGTGGTTGCCTTACCCAATGAACCAATGGGTAGAACAGACCTTGTCAAACATACGATTGAACTACTACCAGGAACTCAGCCGATTTACATACCAGCGTATCGATTTCCTCATAGCCAGAGAAAGCAGACAGATCAAATGGTACAGAACATGTTAGACCAGGACATTATTGAACCCTCCGTCAGTCCATGGAATAGCCCACTTTTCTTAGTACCAAAGAAGGACGGCAACTTTAGACCAGTAGTCGACTATCGTAAGGTCAGTTCTGTCACCATTCCAGACCGTTTCCCGTTACCTGTCCTCACTGATTTGCTAGAATCCCTTGGTGAAAATAATGTAGTCTTTTCATCTTTAGACCTCCTCAGCGGGTACTGGCAGGTCGAAATGGAAGAGTCCTCTCGTCCAGTTACAGCCTTTAGCACCCCTTCCGGACATTTTCAGTTTAAGAGACTCCCTTTTGGTCTGAGAAATGCTCCTTCTGTGTTCATGCGACTTATCCATTCAGTCTTCAGCGGTATGATGGGACACTCTCTTTTTGCCTACCTAGATGATATCATTGTTGTGAGTAAATCCATCCCTGATCATTTTACCAAACTCCACCAAGTCTTTGAACGCCTCCAGCTCGCAGGCCTGAAAATCAATCTCAGTAAATGTGACTTCCTGCGAAAGAAAATCAAATTCCTAGGCCATGTCGTAGATGCACAAGGCATCCATACTAATGAGGATAAAACTAAGGCGATCATTAACTTCCCAGAACCTACCACTACCGAAGCTGTACGAAGTTTCCTGGGCCTCAGTGGCTATTATCATCGCTTCATCCCGGATTATGCAAAGATCGCCGCTCCACTGACCCACTTATTCAAGCAGAATGTGCCCTTTGTTTGGACTAACGACCAGTCACAGGCCTTCCAAAAGCTAAAGACAGCTCTTGTAAATGCCCCTGTTCTAGCGTTCCCTGATTATACCACACCCTTCCTTCTCTGCACAGACGCCTCAGGCACTGGACTTGGTGCTGTTTTGATGCAACTCGATGAAGCATCAAGGAAGCGCGTAATAGCGTATGCTAGTCGCACCCTTACAACCGCTGAACGTAACTACAGTGTCACAGATCTCGAAGCGCTAGCAGTAATCTGGTCCTTGAAACATTTCTGAGATATAGTCTATGGTTATCCAGTGCATATCCAAACAGACCACCTTCCACTATGTGATTTGTTCAAGAATCGCAACCTAACAGGTAGACTAGCTAGATGGTCTGTCATCATCCAGGACTTTAATCCCACTTTTCAATATGTACCAGGCAAGTTGAATGTAGTCGCAGACGCACTCTCACGTCACGTAGCAGCAGCTATAACATCACTGCAGCCTGAAGTAACTGCAAACACTACACTAACGTCGGAAGTTGTTTGAAACTTTCAGTGCCAAGACACCATGTGGTCCAAAGTCATTTATTTCCTAGAATCTGGCGATGCCTCGACCTTACTTACTCTGCCAGTATCACTAGATGAGTTCATGCTAGATGATGATCTCTTGCACAGGAAAACACTGCTAACAGGCAAAGATATGCCCAATCGCGAAGTACGCCAACTTGTTGTCCCCACTGCTCTGATACTAAAGGTTCTTCATATTGTTCATAATACTCCTCAAGCTTCCCATCCAGGTAAAGACCGATGCTTGCGCCACGCACATCTCAAATACTATTGGCCAAACATGCGCCATGATATCAATGCCCACTGTGACTCTTGCCTCTCCTGCCACCGCCACAAAGGATCAACCGGCTTACCAGCACCTCTCTTACAATACCCAATCCCGTCACGACCATGGGAAACTGTCTCAATCGATCTCTTAAAACTCCCTCTCACAGAATCTGGCGCTGAGTACTTGTTCGTAGCGGTCGACCACTTCTCCCGCTACTGTGTCCTCGTACCCCTCTCTGACAAGACCGCGCAGAGCGTTGCACGTGCCTTTGTAGATCACGTAATTTGCCCGTTCAGTACCCCTCATACCATTCTTACTGACAACGGTACAGAGTTCAACAATAGCCTTCTCAATGAGATCTGTCGCCACTTTCATATCAGTAAGTGCAATGTCGTGCCCAACCATCCGGCTTCAATTGGCCTTGTAGAACGCCACAACTGAAAAATCTTAGAGTGCCTCAGACATCTAGGCTCCCATAGTTCGTCCTGGGACGACTGGATTCCCCAAGTGGCGTCTTCCATCAATAGTTCCATCAATGCATCCATTGCTGAATCTCCCTTCTTCGTCCTCTTTGGCTTTGACAAGGACCTCCCATACTCTCTCTTATCCTCAGAGCCAGAACCAATCTACAACATGGATGATTATGTTAAACTAAAATTGGCCAACTTCCAGACAATCCACCAGTATGTCCAATCCACTTTGGCTTCCTCTCAGGAGGACATGCTGCAGCGCCAACATAAGTCCGCCTCTACTATCAATATCAGTGTAGGCGATCTTGTCTTTGCTCATTCCCATACGCGTTCCTCCAGGTTGGATGACAAATTTACAGGGCCCCACCAGTTCCTCACTCAACAAGGCGACAAATTTCACCTCCAGGACCTGTCCACTAGGGACACCAGATGGGTCCACGTCGATGACTTAAAGCGAGCACCCCGTGGCCTCGTGTTGGAAGAGTCACACAACCTCCTGCCCCCTCTTCCCCTCCTCCCAACCCTCAGTCTACCTTGTCTCCACCTATCCCTCAGTCTCCTTCCTCTCCACCTCCACCTGCTCATTCCTCAACCAATCAATATCGGTCCAAACTGCGCTCTGCCCATCAACCTCTTCACGACCTCCCCTATTAACTCTACCCTGATTTTCTAGGTACGATGTTCGCAATCTCCCTGCTGGCAGTGCTGACCCTCCTGGGGTCTAGGTCAGGTCAGGACGATGGTGGAGTACGTCCCGGGGCCTTGGTTGGCTCAGGAGGCGAGGTCTCCTTGCGCTACGATCTTGCGCCCCTGGCCGACGTAGCCATTGCCCTACCTGCCTACGTGCACCAGCTCCGCAGAATCAGGACCCATCTCACGACCCTCATGGGGACACACAACCCGAATGAGTATCTCTATAACCTTTTCCTCCCACTCTTCTGGCAATTGCAATACATAAGTAACAGATTCACTGAGCTCAATGACACATTTTGCATTTCGACACCTGTTGGTCGTTCTCGTGTGAAACGAGGTCTCTTCGACTTCGGCGGTGAGATTCTGAGTGGCTTGTTTGGCGTTGCTACAGCCCGTGACATTTCTGGCTTCAAATCTGATCTCACTCATTTAGCTTCAGTCCTAGAATCACAACGCCGAGTCATTAAAATCCAACACACTATGTTACAGAAGCTCAAAACCCAACTCAATGAAGTCACGTCCACTCTAAACAATTTCACCGATATCTTACAACGCCACCTTTCAGATCTCAACGTTATCTCTCAGTTCTTCTACCTCAAACTCAACATGGATAATCTCCAACTGGCCATTGACTCTCTCCTGTCTCAAGTCTCTACCTTGGTTCGTATCCTGGTCGATGCTATCCATGGACGTGTCACTGCCGACTTAGTACCTGTCTCAGCTCTCCGTTCTGTCCTGGAATGGGCTCATTCCACCTTCGGTCTCTCCCCAGTCCTCCCTTACTCCTCCCTTGAATATTATTATCCTGTTCTCGAAGCCACTCTTCTCACCACATACGTCGTTGACCATATTCCTCTCCGTTCTGCCATAACCTTTAACCTTTTCCACATCATTCCCTTCCCTTTCCGCCTCAACAACTCCTTGTTACCGGTATCTGTTCCTTCAGAATATTTCCTCCTCTCCCATGATCATCTTTCCGTTGCCTTCCTTTCTTCCACAGACCTCCAGCAATGTTCCTCCCTTACTCCGACCTCTCGTCTCTGTGCTGCCCACCTTTTCGCTTTCTTCCCTAGCAGTGCTACACCCTGTGAGTCTGCTTTAGTTCGTAACCATTCCATCTACTCGGCCTGTTCTTTTGTCCCAGCTCCTGACCTCCCGGTCCCCCATGCTCACCTCAACCATGTCCAGTACTTCTTCTTTGCTGTTCCCATCTCTGTCACAATCATCTGTCCTGGTTCTTCCGTTCGCTCCGTCCCCGCTAGTGGTCTCTACAAAGCACCTGACTAATGTACTGTCAAATCAGAGTCCGTCATCACTTACACCACTCGCTATCACCAAGCTGTCCGTCTTCACTCCTATGACATCTTTCAACCACTTGACATACCTTCAACCCTACCATCTGCCAACATTACCATCACCTCCCCTAACTTACGCATGCTAACCTTCCTCAATGACAGTGATTTCATTATGGATCAATTTTCTCTGGCCTTCAGCCATTCATGGGTTCATCCAACAGTTGTGTTTCCCCCTGTGGTTATCGCTTGGGTTTTCTACTCATCATATGTGCAGTGCATTGTTGTGTCCGAAAAATGGAACGTCGACTCCAGGAAATCAGAGTCGCTACCGGCATAGTACGCCCTACACACGACGTAGAAACTCCCCGTACTTAGTGCCGTCATATTCAGTGCCTACCATTGCCATCTAACAATTAACCAACCTGTGAACAGAACTCTGCCTACTAGAAAATGATGGTATTTCTTTAATGCATTACTGAGTGCCAGTGTATCCTACAGAAAAATACAAAAAAAAAAAAATGAAGGAAGAACGACAATAGAACTCTCATATCTACTCCTTGTTTATCATATATCACACTATTATTGTGTAATTCCCATTATGTTTATGTATACCTTCGACCCTTACTGGATTTGTACCTATTAATCCTTGTATATCTTATATGTATATATCCTTCTAATTCCCTCCCGTCAACATGGCCATGTCTTCCCTACTGCCCCTGTAGCATACTTATCCCTTGTACAAACCTCCGGGTCCTGCCTTATTACTATAATCAAACACCATTTCACTCCTGGTGTCAGGAGACACCATTTCAGCTACCCGGGGGAGTAGTGTACCCCCTCCACAATATGTCTACCCCCGATGTATATACTGTATGTCCCCCCCCAATGCTACATGCCCCCACTAAACTTGCTAGGTCAGCACGCTTTCCCACGCCTGAAGACGGCGTTATTGCATCAGTTGATACCAGGCAGCCTAGATGGGCAGACTATTTTACTGTGAGCTTGTAATAAACTCCTTATCTAGCTGTTTGTACACGGAGTTTCTATCACCAAAGTATTGCAAGTTACATGATCTCCAGTCTTTCAAATGCAGTGTATCCAGGCATCTCGAAATGAATGGATCTTGAATTTGGCTCTCTTTTATATTGTTTTTGTTTTTTCTTGGAAGGAAAGTTTTGTGGGCTCAGCCTTTGGTTCCTTCTTCCTCGCATAAAAAAAATATTTAATATTCACACCATAGTGCCAGCGGCAAATCCTTTGATCACAGTAGATGATATAATTTAGAACATTTTAATAATGTAGTATCTATCATTCTCATTAAAGCATGACGCGTGGATGCACAAAAACAATTACAATGTCGTACCTGCCAGTGATTTCCAGTTATTTCCCACACAGTTCAAAGCATTCCGTTGAAGTGATTATAACTTCTACCCCGCAGCCTAACCTGTGACGTTACGTCTAAAAATTTAGTGTCACATAACCGACTTGGAGTTTCTATGTCGGAACACGCCTCCGATTGATGAATAATTATCCTTGTAGTGACCCCGGCATTATCAACATCTTAAGATTAAAAAATAATAATAATAATAATTCTCGAGGCTGCTAAAAGGTGGCATGTCTTCATGATGTGTAATTTCGAGGTAGCTACATCATCATGCTGAAGTAGGGACACCTCTTTGACATAATAATGGTTTCATTGTTTTGACGAGGTTTGTGAAATGACTGTGATCTCGATGACCTCTTCAGAAGAAAATTTTCTTTGATGCCTAAACTACATTCAATTTATGACGTATTTCTGGATGAAATATGTTACCGTGGGAATGATACTGTTATAACTAAAACAGCAGTTTACAGCTAAAATAAAGATGAAAGTTATACATCTATTTGGCAAAGAGTTTCAGATCACTTCTGTGGAAATACTGCATTACGTGCCTCGTGACAGTTTCACAGAATATGAATTTCTTCATTATCATTCGTTTATTGATTTTTTTTTATCTCCGTTCATGGTTAGGTATTTCATGTTTCTCCAGAAAAATAATGACATTGAATGTGTAACTACATCAGTGTTACGTTTTTATGCGGTAAGTCTTACATAAGCTATCTATAGCCCGACGCCCTACTCCCACAAAGGGATATATAATGCATCCTCTTAATATCTTACACGAAATTTTAGCATTTTACTGTTGATGCACTTTTCCTATTACACTAAGAAGACAAATGCCCCTATGATTACCACACACTTTTTTTCACCTATCCATTTGTACATGGGAATAATTATACCGGTACCTGACTTCCAATCCTCCGAGACTCTACTTTCCTCCCAGGCCAATCTGCACATCTTCCACATCCATCCTACTACTATCTCTCCCCCATGCTTCAGCATTTCACCACACACTCCATCAATTCCTGGGGCTTCCCCCAATTTGACTTTCTTTATTGCTTCCACAACTTCTAAGCTACTGATTTCTTCCTGTCTTCTCACCTCCTTCATTCTCCCAGTCATTCCCCAGCCACTTATACTCTCATTACTTCCATTATCTATGTTCAGCAATTCCTTAAAGTGTTCTCTCCATCAGCTCACTTTTTCTCCCTTCTCCACTAGTAATCTACCGTTTTTATCTTTCACTCCCCTGCTACCTTCACTGCAACCCTGTCTTACTCTCTTCACGTCTTTCCAGAACATTTTCTTACAGTCCCTCCACTTTACACTAAAATTCCTTCCAAATTCCTCATCCACTCTCTTCTTACTCTCTCTTACTAATCTTTTCACCTCTCTTTTCCTTTCTACATGTAACTCTCTCTTCCACCTCTCTACTTCTTCCACGCCCCTATTTCTCATCTATTCATTGTATGCTTTCTTCTTTTGTGTCACAGCCTGTCTCACCTCTTCATTCCTCCATGCTGTTCCTTGCACTTCCTTTCGTCTTTTCTTCACCCCACACACCACATCACATGCTGCACATATTTCTTCTGTGAGTATCCTGCACACACCTTCCACGTCCCCCATCTGCTCCAATTCATATTTACCCAATCGTTCCTCCACTTCTTTCTTATATTCTGCCTTTTTCTCATCCTCTTGTAACCCCTACACTCCTTGCAACTACTCCTTCCTCCCGTCCTTCCCTTCTTCTATTTCTCCATCTTACTTGGATCTTGATTCTGGCCACCACCAAGAGTAGCGGTCAGAAAGTCCACTCCTCCAACCTTTATAAGCTCTTGCATCCATTACACATCTTCGCATCCTTTCATCCACACACACATAATCAGTCATTGCCTTCCTTTCATTCAGTTCACCACCCACCCTTCTCATCACTCGCCATGTATACCTGTGGATCATTTTGTGCCTGAAGAGGGTATTGGCTATCACCAACCCCCTCCCAGCACAAATGTCCACTAACACACTGCCATTCTCATCTATCTCAGCAGGCACACCCCACTCACCAACTATTCCATCCACCTTCACACTCCCTACTTTATCATTCATATCACCAATCAAAAACACTCCCTTATTCCTTCCAAACTTTTCTATGCACACTTCCACATTTGTCCAGAACTCTCCTCACACTTTGCTTGCACGATCTTGCATTAGCGCATACAAACACACAATCGCCCACATTTATATTCCAGCTTTCAATCTTACCCACACAATCCTTGACCCAACTGATCCATACTCTCTTACGTTCTTCTTCCATCTTTTACTCACAATAATACACACTCCTTCTTTTGTCCTCTCATTCTCACCTACTCCTGCACATATACCCCATCCATACTCCCATTCTCTCACACTCTTACCTCACCATTTAGTTTCAGCTACTCCACATACATCAACTTTCACACCCTCAAGCACCTGCATAATCTCTCTCTCTTTCACCTCATCATTCGCACCCCTTACATTTCACGTCGCAATCCGTACCATGTCCTTTGTCCGGTCCTTGGTCGTCATCTTGTGGTCAGTCCTTGTCCGAGGCTTCTTGTTCGTTCTTTTAGTTAGCTGTTTTCCGGGGAGGGACACCAACCCTCCGCCAACCCTTTAAGTCGCCTCATATGACAAGCAGGGATACTGGGGGAGTGTTCTTGAAAACCCCCGTACCCCCAGGGGGTAGTAATCCTTATAAATACAATATGTTTCACTTATTTCACAATAACTTGCAGGTATATGGACACATAATATCTAACACTGACGTATGTGCTAATTTCCTCATCCTATGCTGACATTACTGGCAAGGGAGAAAAAAAATACAAACTTTACCACTCACAAGTACTTAGAACTGCTCAATTTTCCTCTTACTTCACTATGGTCACTGACAAGCTCTCTCACTGGTCGCTGTCAGTACTTTTCTAAGGTTTTATTTCGTTGTGAGGAAGTAGCATACGGTATTTTCACTCTCACTTGACATCCACTTAGTGCACGTCTGTCTTGGTCATTCATCCTTTACACATTACATCTGCATTTTTCTATCTCCTTACAGACTTAAATAACATATTTACACTTTGCACGAACCCTCATAGAATCGCTTTTGTTACTAATATACTCAAACAGTTCAAGCAAAATCCATTGTCACAGCGTGCGCACTTGGCTTTCACTGTAGTTACACACTGTTCACATTGAGCAGTGTAGTGGCAGACATTGCAGAACAGTAACGTTGTTTTCTTCACACCGCTGGCTGAGCTGTGGCAGTGACAACTTGGCTGTATGTCCTGTACTTCTCCAGCAGCTAATAAACCACGTTGTACAATCCTTGGAACTTCATGTGCTTACCAGTACAGTGAAGGTACAGATTGTACTGTACATGTTGAGCAGACACATCAATGAGGTGCAAGAAGTGCTTCGTATTCCAGTGCACAGTCTTCCTGATGCACTCAACACTACCAGTCTACATATGGCACTTGTCGAGAAGGTTCAAGTTGTAGCTGGAGTTGGTGACAATGTCAGGCATCATGATACACTGGCCCATGGCTCTGTCCACCATGTTGCTTGCTGCTATGTCACCACAGTGAGTAGTTGTGAGCATCATAAGATTCCGCATGTCCATCCATTGCAGTGTCAACAGTTCCCTCGTGTTGTACCACTGAACCTGTTCCCTATGTCTGCGGGAGAAATGAGGCATATGCTTTCTGTCTGTGCACATTGTGCCACAGGATTCTGTGCCTTGACCTTGCAGGTACAGGGACAGGGAGAGGCTAGTGTAACATTATCCGTGTACAGCCAGTGTCCCCCCCCCCCCAAGACATAGGCCATTCAACTTTCTGATGTTGGTGCCAGATATTCCTAAGGAATCTTGTATGAGAATGTGTATGTCAGAAGCCATGTACACAATTACCTCCAGTATATACTGTAGCATCTGGTACGGTTGTGCAGCACAAAAATGTTTTTCCCAAACTATCATCATACAGTATGTACTGCTTCCAAACAATGCTCCTGTTGAACAGTACCAGACTCATGATGATGAAAACATTTAAGAATGGGAAAAAGCATTTCGGGTCAGATCCTTCAGCATCTCAAAAATGCCCAAAATCTTCCACAGACGATTATTGGTAGACAGGTAGTAGTTGCCAGTGAAATGCATGAAATGTACAAACAGTAGGAACCAATGACACGGATAAGCAGTTGCAAGGAACACCATAAATTCACTGTGCACCATGGGACATCACTTTCACCACCGTGACCAGGGACAAAAATATGACCTACAATAACGAAAGCATAATATTTGCTCATCTCCCGGCAGATGAGGTCAGTCACGTGAGTTGTAGAGAAAGCGTTTAAATAGCCCACCTCCTTCTTATCTTCAGGGACAGTCATTTCTACCGTCAGGCACGTGCTGGAGTCGTCGAAGGGTTGGATGTCGGAAGTAAACCCCGATCCCACCAGCCATGTGACCTAGGTCATCAAAATTGGTGGTGGCGGTGGTAGGCATGAGGGTGCCCATGCTCACATGACCTGCCCTATCCTCTCCATGGTGGTTCTGGTGGTGGTAAGAGATGTGAAGTCATGGAGAGGCTCCAGGGTCACTTATCAAGACTCTAAAATATTTTAATACAATACATAATAGCTAGTAGTACACATATGTAGTCCAGGTGTTGAGTCAAAGTCAAACCTAGAGGCCAGAGGAAGTGATGTTTGCACTCCCTCGCAAGCAGGTATGTCACACACACCACGGTATGCCATACAGCACCTCGTGACCACACACACACACACACACACACACACACACACACACACACACACACACACACACACACACACACACACACACACACACACACACACACACACACACACACACACACACACACACACACAACAGGCTTCTGGAACTTTCGACGACAGTGTACCCACGTGACGGAAGTTCTTATATACGGAAAGAAAGAGGAGGAGAGGTCAGAAGGAATTAGGAGACTGGAGAAGAAAATAGCGAGAAGGGGAGTCTAGAGAGAGAGAGAGAGAGACACGGTGGGCTGCGAGAGAGTTAACAAGCATAAAACCGCTCTCACCTCAATACGCTCATGTGAGACATACTTAGTATAAAATTTTGAGATATTCCCTTTGAAGAAATAAACTACAATCAAACCTCAGTACTCACCTTTATCTTCTCCTGTCACCGACTACAAGTGAGCTCGGCTACGACTACTATTTAATCAGTTAAGAGACTGGTACACTGACCTAGAGGGTGGTGGTGACACTGAGTCAGGGATGTAGCAGGTTCTAGTGAAGGCGTTGTTGAGGCTGGTGATGGTGACCATGTGGTAGGAGATGGTGCAAGGGTAGGTGCAGCAGCGTGGTGATGGTGTGAGACTAGGTGCAGCGGTGTGGAGGGTGGCGGTGGTGCGCTCGTCAACCTTCCCTACCCTCCTCGCTCTTTCTCCTCTCTCCTTCCAACACCTTGTCGCTGTCTTCCCATGAACTGGTGATGCCTTGAGTCTCTGCCATTCCGTCAGTCTCACCTTCACCATTGCTCCAGACGTCATCAGGGTCAGCCACATTCTCAATGCTGGAGTCATCAAATATCATTCATTGCCACACTGAAGGCGTCAGTTCAGCAATGCGATGAGTTCATGTGGGGGTGGTAACTGAGGTGGATGGCTTGCAGGAGTCATGTGATGTTATTTTGTCCCTTTTATTCTCATGTCAAGCTGCCCCTCTGACTCACTTCTCTCATTCCCTTCATCTGGTATTAAGTGCCATTTGAGTGGTTGGGTGCACTTACTGCCCAGTTTGGTAGGAGTTAATGAAAGGGAAATGAATAATGAGAAGTGAGAACTTGATTCCATGATGCATGAACGTGACTTTTTTTTTTTAATGCGAGGAAGAACGAACCGAAGGCCACGAGCCCGCAATTGTTGTTCCTTCCAAGAGAGAAACAAAATACAAGAGAGAGCCAAATTCAAGCTCCAATCATATCAAGATGCCTGGACACACTGCGTTTGAAAGACTGGAGATCATAGGAAACAGGAAATACAGACAGAGAGAGACAGTTCCAGAGGTGACCTGTTGCATAAATGAAGGACTGGGAGTAACGGTTAACTCTTGCATTAGAGAGTTGGACAGAAAAGAGATGAGAGTTTGCTGCTAGACGGGTGCTATGCGCCCGTCGTAGAGGTGGAGGAATGCATGCAGACAGTTCAGAGATGCAGTGACCATTGAAGTAGCGATAGAAAAGAGATAAAGATGTGACGAAGAGACAGAGGTTGAAGGGAGTCAGTAAGAGGAGGAGAGTTAATGAGATGAAAAGCCTTTGACTCCACCCTATTGAGAAGAGCTGTATGTGGGGAGCCTTCCCACACATGAGAGTTGTACTCCACACAGGGGCAGATAAAACCTCTGTATAGAGTCAACAATTGTGCAGGGGTAAAGAAGGAACGGAGTTGGCTTAGCACACCTAATCTCTTGGAAGCAGATCCTACAAGAGATGTAATATGATCTTTCCAATCGATGGGGATTCGCGTGGGCAGCCCTGGGAATACCCATGCAAGTCACTCATCAAGCACAGACAGGCAAAAGGTGCAAAGGTAGAGACAAGAAAAAAAAAATCAGACGTACTTTCCGAGATATTCCATTTTGCTATCATCATACACCTTCAGAAAGGTGCAACGCAGCCAAAGGGTAAAAATCTGATGTGAGTAACTCTGAAGGTATAATGAAGTGCAGTCAACAAAATGTTTCGATGTAATGAATATTCGAGAAGGGAAAGTATGAAATCTAAAGAGGCTAAGAACTGAAAACAAATGGGTGGATGAAGTATATATGAGCACATGACAGAAGGTATTACACTTTTTTTTTTTTACCTTTACAATTGACGGAATGCTTTCTTCCCTCTACATTTTTACACAGATGGTCTGCTTGTAAGATAGAACCGAGAAATTTGAATCCTAAAGCGGTGAGTAAATGAACGTCAGAGTACAGTCCAAACCACTGAACACTGGGCTCAGAATTCTTTATATGTTCTTTCATGTTCATATCTCTAAATTCAACCCATTCCCTGTAACACTGCAAAATATGATGGTGATGATGATGATGATATGTCTTTCAGACAGAGGAATCCAAGAGGCAGAGGGATGAGCTTGCCAAAGCACTGGGAATGGGCGTCATTAGGGGTAAAGTGGGACCGTACAGGTGTGATGTTTGTAGCAGACAACTAGCTTCCAAAGCTTCATACAGGCAGCATCTGAAGTCAAAGATCCATCTCAAGAAGGTAACAACAGTTTAAACTGACTCGCAAGAAACCAGGTGTGCACGAGTGATGCACTTTTTTTTTTTTTTTTTTTTTTTTTTAGTAAGAATTTAACACAATAAGACTGGAGGAACTAAGCTAATGTACAGTACATACTTTCTTTTATTCATCTTTTTTCATCTATCAGTGTATCTGTTTACCTGTCTATTTGTCTACCTGTCTATCTATTTGTCACCATGGCTGTCTACCTTTCTGTTCATCTGTCTATCCCTATCCATGTCTATCCATTTTGTCTATCGTTCTGTCTCTGTCTCGCATTCTGTGAAGTATGGCTTTGACAAAACGACTTCCAAAGACTCCTGTTCCTACTCACGAACAACCTCTGTTCCCACGACACAGGATCCTCCTTTACGTAGTCTTGTATCCATGTTTGTGTGCCTTGGTCTTTGTATCCGCCTTTCTTCTTTCTTCATCCTTTCTTCTTCCTTCTTTCTGTTTCAACATTTTTCCTCTTCTTTCTTATTCTTCTTCCTTCTTCCTGCTTCTTCTTCCTTCTTCTTCTTCTTCTTTTCTTCTTTATTCTTTCTTCTTCCTTGTGCTTTTTTCTTCGTTCTTTGTTTTCTTATTCTTCGTTCTTCTTTTTTCTTATTATTCTTTCGTCCTGCTTCTTCCTTCTTCCTACTTTCTTCCTACCTCTCCCTTTTCCTTCTTCTTCATTTTCTCATTTCTTTTTCTTCTTCGTCTTCTTCTTCTTCTTCTTCTTCTTCTTCTTCTTCCTCCTCCTCCTCCTCCTCCTCCTCCTCCTCCTTTTTCTTTTTGTTCTTTTTCCTTTTTCTTCCTTCCTTTTTTTGTTTCTTCTTCCTTTTTTCTCTTTCTTCTTCCTTCTTCCTCTTGCTTCTTTTTCTTCTTCTTCCATCCTTCATCTTTTTCCTTCACCTTCCATCCTTTTCTTCTTCCTTCCTCCTTTCATCCTTCTTCTTTTCTTCTCTTTCTTCTTCCTATTTCTACTTCTTCTTCTTCTTCTTCCTCTCCCTTCTTCTTCTCCTTCTTCTTCCTCTCCCTTCTTCTTCTTCTTCTTCTTCTCCCTTCTTCTTCTTCTTCTTCTTCTTCTTCTTCCTCTCCCTTCTTCTTCTTCTTCTTCCTCTCCCTTCTTCTTCTTCTTCTTCTTCCTCTCCCTTCTTCTTCTTTTTCTTCTTCTTCTTCTTCTTCTTCCTCTCCCTTCTTCTTCTTCTTCCTCTCCCTTCTTCTTCTTCTTCTTCTTCCTCTCCCTTCTTCTTCTTCTTCTTCCTCTCCCTTCTTCTTCTTCTTCTTCTTCTTCTTCTTCTTCTTCTTCTTCTTCTTCTTCCTCTCCCTTCTTCTTCTTCTTCTTCTTCTTCTTCTTCCTCTACCTTCTTCTTCTTCTTCTTCTTCTTCTTCTTCTTCTTCTTCTTCTTCTTCCTCTCCCGT
Organism: Coenobita brevimanus; assembly: GCF_032717465.1. NCBI lineage: Eukaryota > Metazoa > Arthropoda > Malacostraca > Decapoda > Coenobitidae > Coenobita > Coenobita brevimanus. Next base: position 9,564,043 of record NC_137066.1, read on the forward strand.
CTTCTTCTTCTTCTTCTTCCTCTCCCTTCTTCTTCTTCTTCCTCTCCCTTCTTCTTCTTCTTCTTCTTCTTCTCCTTCTTCTTCTTCTTCTTCCTCTCCCTTCTTCTTCTTCTTCTTCCTCTCCCTTCTTCTTCTTCTTCTTCTTCTTCTTCTCCTTCTTCTTCTTCTTCTTCTTCCTCTCCTTCTTCTTCTTCTTCTTCTTCTTCTTCTTCCTCTCCCTTCTTCTTCTTCTTCTTCTTCTTCGTCCTCTCCCTTCTTCTTCTTCTTCTTCTTCTTCTTCCTCTTCCTTCTTCTTCTTCTTCTTCTTTCTTCTTCTTCTTCTTCTTCTTCTTCTTCCTCTCCCTTCTTCTTCTTCTTCTTCTTCTTCTTTTTCTTCCACTTCTACTTTTTTCTTTCTTTCCTTTTTGTTTTTTTCTTTCTCGTTTTCTTGCAAACACTTTTCAGTTCAGTGTCATTCCTTGATTTTTTTTCACCAATTCTCTTCAAACTTCTTACAAGTGTTCGTTGGGCAGATCTCCTCAGTCACCCTTTTTTTATTATTAATTATTTAAGTCTTTTAAGGGATTAATGGGGTCAAAGACCAAGACCCAAGCACACATATTTAGAAATACTGTATTCTTGTATGTTCATTTATCATCACGGCGATTTGCACAGAAGTATGTATGTCTGTGTTCTGGCTTTAATTTTCTTTATTTTATCGTCTTTAACTCTACCGGGATGTGTTTGAATAGAAGAATTATAGCCTTAGTGTAACAGTATGATCTGAGAGAGAGAGAGAGGAGTTACTACCCCACATGAGCCTTCTTGTTATTACCTATCAGAGTGGTGGAGGTGATGGTGGAGGTAACGCTTCCCTGGCCAACGAGATCCTTCAGGAGACGGACAATTACACTCACGTCTACTCCTGCAGAGCCTGTTACATGACGCTCACGGACGACCAGGTACCACATCAGTTTGTTCAGATTAGCCTCTTGACGTGTGTTTAATTCTTGCTAGTTCCAGACAATTGTATTCAGCTTTCGGTAAATTTCTTTTAGTAATATGGTAAATGGAATGCATATCTATCCCCTCCAGTCCGAAACAGTCCTAAACGTTTCTTCAAATACTGTAGTGGTAAATGAAATATCTATCCTCCCTAGTCCGAAACGTTTCTCCAAAGCTGAAGTGGTACATGAAATATGTATCTCTTCTCCCAATCCAAAACGTAAATGGAACATATATCTATACTCTCCAGCCGGAAACTTTTCTCTAAAGCTGATGTGGTAAATAAAACATATATGTATCCTCTCACGTCCGAAACGTTTTTCCAGAGCTGAATAAACTAGTCTGGAGATAGCAAGAATACGTCATCAGATTGGTAACAGCAGTGCCTTCACCCTCACAGCTACCAACCACTTCACAGCCAGTCTTTTTTGAGCGCTATCTGTCTATATCCACACGCCTTAATCCTGCAAGCGGTGGTCACAAATGAATCGCCTCCATGTCGCCCTGCCCCAGCCATTTTCCTGCCCTCTCCCAAATTTACATCCTTCTCTCTCATAAACCTCTCTGCTCCATCCCTCCATCTCATCCTCGGTTCCCCCCTTTACTTTCCGCACTCCGCCTCACTCATATACATTCTCCTAGTTAGTCTCTTTCTCTCCATCCTCTCAACATGGCCAAACCACTTCAGTACATTTCTCCTAATGCTTTCTATCACATCCACATCGACACCACAACGCTCCTTCACTTCCTCGTTTGTCAGTCTGTCTCTCCATGTAATTCCACATGCTCCTCTCAGATAACTCATTTCCACTGTTCTCACTCTTGACTTGTGTCCTTCCAACAAGGTGCAAGCTTCGCTTCTGTCCGTTAGAGCAGGGATCACAATGCTGTCATGCAACGACTTTTTACTTCAATGCTCACTTTTGAAATTGCTTATATATATATATATATATATATATATATATATATATATATATATATATATATATATATATATATATATATATTGTTACGGAACAGAGAAAGATAATGTACACATTAAGTGAGAATACTAAGAGTCACTACTGTCCCGTAAAGTTCCAGGTTCAAAACAAAAGAATTAGGTAAAATTACAAGTTAAAGTTTAATGCTCAAACTAACAACAAAACATTCAGGACTCATAAGGATAATGTAATGGCAAAAAACAGGTTAAATATATGGTTAACTGCAATAGCCTCTATTAACACGAAATTAGAAAGAGTAAATTTATCTAAGTCAGCCCTGATAAAATGAAAATACACTGGGTAATGCTCAGTTAATGCAAGATAAATTATTGCAGATACAAAATATTATTAATGATGGCTGACAATAAGAACCTTTACATAAATTACAAAAACCTTACTAGACCTAAGAATTAACCTTATGCTACACAGTACACGAAAAAATGCAACAACAGTTATACTCAAATTACACACAGCTGCTAGATGGCTGGAGACTTCCTGAGCACTCACAATAACAACTGTACAGGGGAGGAGAGAGATGTGAACAAAATGAGGAGTAGATCTAAGTGGCAATAATGCAGAGACTGAGCTCATTATATAGGGGCCAGCAGAGCTTGATACAACTTGTAAGAAGGACGCGCAAATGAAGCCATAGGGGACAAAGAGCTGACAATCCTACTCTGAACAACAGAAAGGACGACTTACTCTACTATAACGGTAGAAGGGGGGAACTGAGGCAGAACACGCTCGTGATCAAACGTGCAGCATACTGTGCGTTAAAATTATACAAAGGATGATGAAATCATAGGCTATGTAACACCTCCCCACAAAGAAAAAGAAATTTACAAAGGAAATTTCTTATTATAATAAAACAATCTGTCTAAAGTCTAGATAAGCAATCTGCAATAACATTTTCTTTCCCCTTGACATGTTGTATGTCTAATGAATACTCCTGAAGAAGTAGACTCCATCTTGTCAATCTCTGATTTTTATCTTTAAACTTACTAAGGAATTTCAGTGGGTTATGATCGGTATAAATGACTATGGGGTCAAAACCAGAACACAAATAAAATGAAAAATGCTGTAAACCCAAAATCAAGGCCAAAAGCTCTTTCTCAATAGTTGAGTAGTTCTTTTGAGGTGGAGTGAACTTCTTACTGTAATAAGATACAGGGTGTTCAATACCCTGATCATCCTCTTGCAGCAAAACAGCCCCAGCTCCTGTATCACTTGCGTCAAAAGCCATCTTAAAAGGCTTAGCAAAATTTGGAGTAGCGAGCACTGGCTGACTTAATAGAATAGCTTTAAGTTTGTTGAAAGAGGATTCACAGTTATCGGTCCAGACAAATTTAACTCCCTTTTTCAGTAGGTTTGTAAGTGGTGATACAAGAATTGAAAAGTTAAGAACAAATCTCCGGTAATAACCTACCATTCCCAAAAATCTTTGTAGCTCTTTCCTACTTATAGGTCTGGGAAGATCACATGTAACCTGAACCTTAGCTCCTGGTGGTGCAACATGTCCATCACCAATTACATACCCAAGGTACTGAACTTTAGCTTGACCAAACTCACACTTTGATAAATTAGCTACAAGATTAGCATGAACCAAAAGCTCAAGAAATTTACTGACATGGCATAGGTGATCTTTCCAGTTGTCACTGAAGATTAATACATCATCAATATAAACAACACACCCTGCCAAACCCTCTGTTACAACATTCATGAGCTTCTGAAATGTGGCTGGTGCATTCTTCATACGATATGGCATTACAGAACATGCAAAAGTCTTTCCTAGTGTTACAAAACACGAGATCTCCCTAGCACGTTCAGTCATAGGTACTTGCCAGTATCCCTTTAACAAATCAAACTTACTTATGTACCTAGCCTTTCCGATCTTGTCTATGCAATCTTCCACGCGAGGGAGAGGGTAAGTGTCTGTTTTGGTTATCTGATTAACACGTCTGAAGTCAATGCAAAGCCGCTATGACCCCCCTGGCTTAGGGACCAGAGTGACAGGAGAACTCCACTCGCTCTGACAGGGCTCATTCATCTTGTGGTCCAACAGGTAGCCAAGCTCCTTCTGGATGAGAGGAACTTTCACTGGGTTCACACGGTAAGGAGGCAGTTTAATTGGCTTTGCGTCTCCAACATCGACATCATGCATCAACACAGTAGTTCTTCCTGGAGTGGCACGGAACACTTGCGGGTACTCCTGCAGTAATGCCAAAAACTCCTGCCTTTCCTCGGGAACTAGATGAGAAAGCTTAGTCTGGAGATCATTCATGATATCAGGATTCTTCCCCAAACTATCACTCAGGCTCATACTGCATGGGAGAGCTTCACTTGCAGACTCGGGTGGAACAGCTACAATGCAGACTGGATTATTTTCGTCCCGCCTGTGATATAACTTTAGCATGTTGATGTGACAAAGTTGCTTGTTCTTTCTACGATCTGGTGTGGCGATGACATAGTTGACATCACTGAGTTTCTTCTCCACGAAATAAGGACCACTAAACTTGGCTTGAAGAGGTTGCCCATGCACCGGTAGCAGAATCAAAACCTGATCTACTGGCTGAAAGTGGCGTAACCTGGACTTCTTATCATACCAAGTCTTCATCTTCTCCTGAGCAGCTCCTAAATTCTCTCTTGCCAGCTGTAAAGCAGTGGACAGCCGTTCTTTGAACTTCATCACATACTCCAGCAGGTTGACGTCATCTTCCTCCGACAGCCAGCATTCCTTAAGTAGCTTAAGGGGTCCTCTTACTTCATGGCCAAACAGTAGTTCAAAAGGTGAGAAGCCCAGTGATTCATTTGGAGATTCTCTTCCGGCAAACACAAAGAATGGAAGACCTTTATCCCAATCTTTCTGATGTTCCAAACAGTATTTCTTCAGCATCGATTTGAGTGTTTGATGATATCTCTCCAACGCTCCTTGAGTCTGGGGATGGTAAGCTGAAGACGTGATCTGGGTGATGCCCAACTCTTTCAGAGACTGTTTGAAAACATTTGACATGAAATTACTTCCCCGGTCTGACTGTACCTCCTTGGGCAGACCAAACTTTGTGAAGAACCCTAGCATTTCCTTAATCACGTTCTTTGCTGAGATATTTCTAAGTGGAATGGCTTCAGGATAACGAGTAGCCATATCAATCAGGGTCAACACATGAGAAAATCCTGAAGAAGTCTTAGGAAGAGGGCCCACAATATCCACCAACACACGGGTGAATGGCGCCTCAAAAGGAGGAATGGGAACTAGAGGTGCAACCTTTTCAGTCTGATTACACTTCCCCACAACTTGACAGGTGTGACAAGACTTACAATACCAGGAAACATCCCTGAAGATACCTGGCCAGTAGAAGTGTTTCAAAATGCGTGCCACAGTCTTCCTCACTCCAAGGTGTCCTGCCAAACTGGAATCATGAGCCACTCTAATGATATCCTGGCTACAAACACGAGGGATGACAACTTGATGTACAAACTCCCATTCACAGTCGGCTGATGCTGTTGGGAGTCTCCACTTCCTCATAAGTACTCCTGACTTTATATAATAACAAGTATAAGCACCAGCTGACTCTTCCTCACTGCAAGCAGAGTTAGCTAGACCTTTCAACTCAGGGTCAGCAACCTGCAACTCGACCAACTTTTGACGAGACAAATTATCAACACTACGGGGTACTGCCTCATCTGGTGAGTGGTCCAAATTAGCAAGAAAAGTGTCAGCTTGGATAACATCATCATCATCATTATCCTCTAAGTCACCAGTAACTTTAGACTTAGCCCTAGTGACAGCACATGCAGGGAACACATCAGGGACATCACAATCCTGGGATGCAGCCAGTGGCTCACTAGACAACTGAGGAGCTGGACACACTTGACTTCCACCAATATCATTTCCAAGTAAGAAAGTTACACCTGACATTGGGAGTGTCTCAACCAACCCAACCATAACGGAACCATTAACAAAACCAGACCCTAAATTCACTCTGCACAGAGGGACAGAGAAGTAATTATTCCCTACACCTTGTAAGATTACAGTTTCATCAGAGGAATTAACATTAGAGCCTAGAACACTGGTCAGCATAAGGGATTGGCAAGCACCTGTATCACGATATATTTTAACTGATTTCCTGTCATCACTGTCCAGAGGACTGACAAAACCATCAGACAGGAAATTAGCAGATGAACTCTTGAGAGTGTCACCCACGTTACTGCTCAAAAGAGGAGCTCCATCATGAGAATTTAAGTTACCCCTCAAAGCAGGTTCAGTTAACTCAGTTAAAGAATTCTGGGAACTCTCAAGGGTGGACACTAGACCAATTGACTGAATATTTAAAGACTCCTTTTTGTTCACATCACGCTGTCTCCTGAAACATTTCTCCGTAGTATGACCAAGCTTACTACAATAAGTACATTTACTTTTCTGAAATCTAGAGGTGAAGCTGGTATTTACTTCCTGAGAAACATCATCTTTATTCTCTTTCCTGTTACCTGTACTCTGAGTAGAGGCAACGTACTTACTCTCAGCTTTCCCTTTTTCTTTAGAATATCTCTTGTGAGTGAGAACATATTCATCAGCTAAAACTGCAGCATCAGACAAATTATCTATTCTTTTCTCATCAAGATATAGGCTTACATCTTTATAAATACACCTCTTGAAGTCCTCCAGCAAAATCATCTGCTTAAATTTACGAAAATCAGAATCCACATTCTTAGAATTTAACCACTGCTCAAACAGATCTTCTTTGATTTTTGCATACTCAACATGGGATTGCTTATCTTGCTAATAAGTTGTCCTAAATTTTACTCTATAGGCTTCAGGAACAAGCTCATAGGCCTTAAGAATCAAGCTCTTAACTACATCATAATTATCAGATTGATCCTGAGGCAAAGATGCATAAGTTACTTGAGCTTTACCGGTGAGAACAGTTTGAAGGAGTACTGGCCAATACTTTTTGGGCCAATTAAAACCTGTAGCTACCCTCTCAAACAACTGAAAATACTTGGTTAAATCAGATTCATTAAAAGGAGGGACAAGTTTAACATTTTTAGCCACATCAAAATCATCAGAGCTAGATGATCCAGTTCCACCTTGTTTCATGCGATACTCATGGTCTGCCTGAATCCTAGCAAGTTCAATTTGTGCCTGAGCCTGTATCTGTGCCTCCTGAATCCGAGCCTGAGATTCAGCCTCCTTAGCATTTGCTTGAAATTCAGCCTCCTTAACACAAGCCTCCTTAGCCTGAGACTCAGCCTCCTTAGCACGTGCTTGAAATTCAGCTTCCTTCACACGAGCCTCCTGCAGGGCTAGCTGTAACTTAGCTATTTCAATCTGCGTTTGCTCATTTGGTGGAGTTATATTAAACAAGCTTTCATTAATCATGTCAATATTTTGATCTTTAGGATGATGAGAGCGAACAGCAATTCCCAATTGTTGAGCAACAAGCTTAAGTTCATTCTTTGTTCTGTTTTCTACATCACACACTGTTTGCACATTTGACAAAAAATCTTTGGCTTCGTCAAGTGTAGTAATAGAAGACATCATGAATAAATCACAGTCACAAAATATCAAGCAATATCCTTATGATAATATCCTGAATATCCTGATAAGAGGTCGCCAAATTTATGTTACGGAACAGAGAAAGATAATGTACACATTAAGTGAGAATACTAAGAGTCACTACTGTCCCGTAAAGTTCCAGGTTCAAAACAAAAGAATTAGGTAAAATTACAAGTTAAAGTTTAATGCTCAAACTAACAACAAAACATTCAGGACTCATAAGGATAATGTAATGGCAAAAAACAGGTTAAATATATGGTTAACTGCAATAGCCTCTATTAACACGAAATTAGCAAGAGTAAATTTATCTAAGTCAGCCCTGATAAAATGAAAATACACTGGGTAATGCTCAGTTAATGCAAGATAAATTATTACAGATACAAAATAATATTAATGATGGCTGACGATAAGAACCTTTACATAAATTACAAAAACCTTACTAGGCCTAAGGATTAACCTTATGCTACACAGTACAAGAAAAAATGCAACAACAGTTATACTCAAATTACACACAGCTACTAGATGGCTGGAGACTTCCTGAGCACTCACAATAACAACTGTACAGGGGAGGAGAGAGATGTGAACAAAATGAGGAGTAGATCTAAGTGGCAATAATGCAGAGACTGAGCTCCTTATATAGGGGCCAGCAGAGCTTGATACAACTTGTAAGAAGGACGCGCAAATGAAGCCATAGGGGACAAAGAGCTGACAATCCTACTCTGAACAACAGAAAGGACGACTTACTCTACTATAACGGTAGAAGGGGGGAACTGAGGCAGAACACGCTCGTGATCAAACATGCAGCATACTGTGCGTTAAAATTACACAAAGGATGATGAAATCATAGGCTATGTAACAATATATATATATATATATATATATATATATATATATATATATATATATATATAAACTCATACAGCTACCAACAACTTGACACCTACGTGTTTATTTTAGCTTAACTTATGTATATTATTGTTTCTCTGTATTTTTCAAACAGACACCTGCTAAACACCTCACCATGACACGAGAATCAATATTTAAGAGGAAAAGTACTAACTAGAACATTAATACTCTTATAGTAATCCAATTCAGTATTTGCCTGTTTTTGGTCAGACTTGGCTGAGAAACATTTTGGATACCTGTTGAGGTTCGTAGGGACTTGTTGATCATAATTATAGATTAACAAGCTTTAAGTATACTTTCTTAGTTTCATGAGCACTTAGTATTGAGCACTTGTCTATTGCATGAGTTAAAAGCCTTATAAATGTTTCCCCAGGTTCATGAGCACTTGACGAGCGAGCATCACCTGAGAAAAGTGAGTAACCTTCCCAAATAATCGTTCATCTTATCATAATAATTCACATCAATAACTCCTTCACTACGATGGTGTATATTTTATTTTGTTCTTGGTATACTGGGAATGTTTTATCATCTTAGATATCAGGCAGAGATGAAGTTAATAAAGACTGTTTCATCCCTGCAGTTCGGAAAGTCTGTCCATGGAACAATAAGATCGAGCAGAGGTGGCAAAAATATCACATTAGCATACGGCACGGTGGTAGGTGGTGGCGACCATCATCCACTCACTTGATGTAGCGCTGCCTACTTCCCTCACCTTTAACATTCTTTTTCTGTGTCTGCCCTCCTCTGTTCCTATTTCTCCCATCTTTACTGTCACTTTTTATTACTCTTCTACAGGTGGCTTTACACTGAGTGACAAGCGTAATGGTTTCCTGTAAGCCAGGAAGCCATTTACAGCGCTGGGTGGTAACCATATAACCAACCCTTACGTGTTCCCTACGTGTCAACTAGTGGGTTGGCTGAGTGTTAGTGCCCCTCCCCGTAAAACAACAAACTCAAGAGACAAAGGGCCACCCTTTACGTGATTATGGCGTCTGGCTATAGATACATATGGCACCCGACTGAAGAGGTTAAGCATTATCAGAAATCGTCATTCATTACTATCACAGTGCGGTTCTTCATGAGCGCCTCCATGTCAAGTGGGATGTATGTAAATCGCTGACCGTAAAGTGCATCGTTATCATTAATTTATACAGTATATTCGTCACTGTGTTTCCATGACCAAATTTCTAACTGGGTGGTTTAGTTTGGCATGCAAAGCTCTCGGTCCCTCACACTAATGATCTCACCCCAAAGTAAAGCTCGGGCGTCATCTTCTGGTTGTGACAAGAACCACTAAGTGTATCTGCTACGTCCACTACATCACTATATTGTGTAATCAGTGTATTGGGGGACAATGAGATAAAAAAAAAAAAATAAGCGAGAAATGAACAGAAGTATTTATAAAACTGTGATAATTTTTAAGTTCTTATTTCATTTTCAAGATAGTTTTCGAACACACACACACACACACACACACACACTGGATGCGAAAGAGGCAGGACGTGCCGCACGTCGCTCTGCACTTTTTTTTAATGCTAGGAAAAAGGAACCAAAGGCCACGAGCACGCAATATTGTTCCTTCCAAGAGAAAAACAAAATACAAGAGAGAGCCAAATTCAAGATCCGATTATTTCGAGATGCCTGGACACACTGCGTTTGAAAGACTGGAGATAATAGCTAGCAGGAAATACAGACAGAGGGAGACAGTTCCAGAGTTGACCTGTTGCATAATTGAAGGACTGGGAGTAACGGTTAACTCTTGCATTAGAGACCTGGACAGAGAAGGGATGAGAGTTTGCTGCTAGACGGGTGCTACGTCCCCTTCATAGAGGTGGAGGGATGCAAGTAGACAGTTCAGAGGAGAAGTGACCATTGAAGTAGTGATAGAAAAAAGATAAAGATGCAACAGTGCGATGAAGAGACAGAGGTTGAAGGGAGCCAGTAAGAGGAGGAGAGTTGATGAGACGAATAGCCTTTGACTCCACCCTATTGAGAAGAGCTGTATGTGGGGAGCCTCTCCACACATGAGAGTTGTACTCTACACAGGGGCAGATAAAACCCCTGTATAGAGTCAACAACTGTGCAGGGGTAAAGAAGGAACGGAGTCGGCCTAGCACACCTAATCTCTCGGGAGCAGATTTTACAAGAGATGTAATATGATCTTTCCAAAAGAGAATCAAACCCCAAGTATGTTTAAGGATGATGCAGGATTAAGCAGGATATTATTAAACATTAATGGGTATTCCTGTGGAAGATTTTGTCGGGATGATAGGTTTAAGAACTGGGTCTTTGTTGCATTAAAAACAACAAGATTACTTTACCCTAGTCAGAGATACAAGCCAAGTCAGACATTAGGTGTGCCATAGCCTCATCCCTTGTTTGCTGAAGTAACTGCTGAGATGGAATTTGCAGAAACTGAATGGATAAGTGAAGGGTGGAATCGTCAGCATATCAGTGGATAGGCTTAGATGTACGGCTTAGAAGGTCATTGATGAATAAGAGAAAGAGAGTTGGTGATAGGACAGAGCCCTGAGGAACACCACTATTGATAGATCTAGGAGAAGAACGATGGCCGTCTACAACAGCGGCTATAGAACGACCAGAAAGGAAGCTAGAGATGAAGGCACAGATAGAAAGATAGAAACCGTAAGAGGGCAGTTTGGAAATTAAAGATTTATGCCAGATTCGATCGAAAGCCTTTGAGATGTCAAGGGCAATGGCAAAGCTTTCGCAAAAGTCCCGAAAGGAGGATGACCAGGAGTCTGAAAGGTAGATGAGAAGATCGTCGGAGGAGCGTCCCTGACAGAACCCATACTGACAATCAGAAAGAAGGTTGTGATAGGAAAGATGCTTTAAAATTTTTCCACTAAGAACTGACTCGAAAACTTTTGAGATACAGGTTGTTAAAGCAATTAGACGATAGTCAGAGGGTTGGAAATGGTCACCCTTCTTTGGGACTGGCTGAATGAGAGCAAACTTCAAGCAAGTAGGAAAGGTACGAGTTGACAGAGGCGAAAGAGTTTACCTAGGCAGGGTGTTAGCACAGAAGCACAGTTCCTGAGGACAACAGGAGGGACTCCATCAGGCCCACATGTCTTGTTAGTATCGAGGCCAGTGATGGCAGAAAAAACATCACCTGAAGAAATTTTAATGTCAGCCATGAGAAAGTCTGAGGGGGGGAGTGATGGAGGAACAGCACCGGAATCGTCTAAGGTGGAATTGGAGGAGAAAGTCTGAGCAGAGATCTGCTTTATCAGTAGAAGAAACTACAGAACCATCAGAGTAGAAAAGAGGAGAGAAGGATGATGAGGTAAAGTTGTTAGAAAGGTTTTTGGCAAGGTGACAGATGGAGGAAGAAGAATTCGAGTTGGAGATTTGAGAGCATTTAGTATGGATGAAATTATTTTTAGCAGTGCAAAGAACAGACTTGGCACGATTCCGGGCTGAAACATAAACAAGATGTGATTCAGGGGTGGGTTGGCTCTGTTACCTTTTATAGGCCCTCTCCTTGTTGCAGACAGCATTAGAACAAGCGCGATTAAACCAAGGCTTTCTTGCATTAGTCAAAGGATATGAGAAGGCAATGTATGCTCCCATGCCCGAGAGAATAACCGTTGTGCGCAAGGCACACCCAGATGGCTCACGGCCATGGAAGTAATAATCATTCCAGGGAAAATAAAAGAATTACTGCCTGAGGGCCTCCCAATCTGCAGCTCCAAAGTGCCACAGCCGACGTTTCTTTGGAGGGTCCACAGGCCATATCAGGGCGATAGGACAGATTAAGGTAATGAGGCTGTGATCGAAGAAGCCCAATGGAAAGGAAAGATTTACAGTGTAGCAGAAGGATTAGTTGTAACGAAGAGGTCAAGTATGTTGGAGCTTTCTCCAAGGCAGTCAAGGTTACGGGTAGGGAGCTGTACAAGCTGCTCTAGGTCATTACGGATAAAAAAGATGTAGGCTTGTTCACCAGGTGGATCAGTGAAAGGAGAGGAGACTCAAAGGTGGCGGTGAACATTGAAATCTCCTAGATTAGAGATTTCAGAGAAAGGAGAAATGGATAGAATGTGTTCCATCGTAGAAGTAAGGTAGTCAAAGAATTTTCCATAGTCAGAAGAATTAGGGGATAAGTAAACAATGCAGATATATTTAGTCAGAGAATGACAGGAGAGCCGAAGCCAGACTGTAAAGAATTCAGAAGAATCAAGCTCAGGAATACGAGAGCAAGATAATTTGTTGTGTATATATACACAAGTTAGCAGGGGAGTGAAAGATAAAAATGGTACATTACTAGTGGAGAAGGGAGAAAACGTGAGCAGATGGAGAGAACACTTTAAGGAATTGTTGAACGTAGAGGATGGAAGTAATGCGAGTATAAGTGGCTGGGGAATGGCTGGGAGAAGGAGGGAGGTGAGAAGACAGGAAGAAATCAGTAGGATAGAAATTGTGGAAGCAATGAAGAAAGTTAAATCGGGGAAAGCCCCAGGAATTGATGGAGTGTGTGGTGAAATGCTGAAGCATGGGGGAGAGATAGTAGTAGAATGGATGTGGAAGATGTGCAGATTGGCCTGGGAGGAAGGTAGCGTCCCGGAGGATTGGAAGTCAGGTATAATTATTCCCTTGTACAAAGGAAAAGGGGAAAAAGAAGTGTGTGGTAATCATAGGGGCATTTGTCTTCTTAGTATAACAGGAAAAGTGTATGGTAGGATACTTATAGACAGAGTTAGAGAAAGAACAGAGAAATTAGTTGGAGAAGAACATGGAGGCTTTAGGAAGGGAAGAGGTTGTGTAGATCAGATGTTCATTCTTAGATCTTTAGTGAAAAAGTTTCTAGAGAAGGGAAAGAAGTTGTATGCAACTTTCATGGATTTGGAGAAAGCTTATGACAGGGTGGATAGACAAGGATTGTGGAAAGTGTTAAGAATATATGGAGTAGATGGGAAGTTGTTGAATGCTGTGAAGAGTATGTACGATGGTGCGAAGGCTGCAGTGCGTGTGGATGGTGAACTAAGTGAATTTTTCTCTTTGAAAGTTGGGTTGAAAGAGGGATATGTCATGTCTCCATGGTTGTTCAATCTGTACATGGATGGGGTAATAAAAGAGGTACAAGGTAGGGTAGTGGATGTTGGAGTGGCCCTGGTGAGAGAGGATAGTGTTTGGAAACTCCCTGTACTGTTGTTTGCAGATGATACTGTGTTGTTGAGTGAAGACGAAGGGGAGCTGCAAGGCTTGGTGGATGAGTTTGAGAGAGTGTGTAAGAAACGGAATCTATAGGTGAATGTAGGGAAGAGTAAAGTGATGGTCTTTGAGAGAGGTGAAGTTAGTGAATGTACAGCGAGGTTGGATGGTGAGGAATTGGAAAATGTGAGTACGTTTAAGTACTTGGGTAGTGTGTTGAGTAAGGATGGAGGTTTGGAGGGTGAAGTGCTTGAAAGTGTACATCAGGGAAGAAAGGTTGCTGGTTCTTTGAAAGCAGTGATAAGAAACAGGGAAGTGAGCATGGCAGTGAAAAAGTTACTACATGACAGTATTGTGATACCAACTCTAACGTACGGAAGTGAAGCTTGGACATTGTTAGAAGGACACAAGTCAAGAGTGAGAGCAGTGGAAATGAGTTATTTAAGAGGAGCCTGTGGAGTCACGTGGAGAGACAGGCTGACGAATGAGGATATAAAGGAGCGTTGTGGTGTTGATGTGGATATGATAGGAAGCGTTATGAGGAACACACTGAGGTGGTTTGGCCATGTGGAGAGGATGGTGGGTGAAAGACTGACGAAGAGAGTGTATGTGAGTGAGGTGGAGGGGGGAAGAGGGAGGGGGAGGCCGAGGATGAGATGGAGGGAAGGGGTGGAGAGGTATATGAGAGAGGGGGGTGTGAGTTGGGAGCAGGGGAGTGAAATGGCAGGGGACAGGGCGACTTGGAGGCGATTTGTTTGTGGCCACCCCAAATGGGATTGAGCCGTCTGGCAATAGATAGATAGATAGATAGTATATATACACAACAGCCACCTTTGGCTTTGAAATGAGTACGGAGAAAGTAGGAGGATACAGAAAAGGGTTTGCTATCAGTTGGCTCAGACAGCTGAGTCTCAGTTGGGAAAAGAAGGTGAGGTTTAGAGGAGGAGAGGTGGTGCTCAACTATATAGTGTTCTAACATAAAAGAGAAGGCTTAAGTAAAAGTGTTGTTCCAATAACAGAATACAACAAAGTAGACAAAGTAGTGCAGATGTGCCGAACAAGCAAATCAAGTGTTTAGTGTTTACTGTTTGGTCTGTGACGTACAGGAATGCAAAACTGTAAGTAGAATCTTTCTCTTAGTACCACAAGATGACCACACTCTTTAGCAAACCAAATTTGAAAGGAGTTAACAAAACGGATAAAGGTAGAAAGCAGGATGATGATTTCTACCGGGAATTGGTGGAAATGGAGAAGTACAATAAGCTGGTAGAACGAGTACACGGATTAGAGAAGGCATTTCAGAGTGAAACAGATGAAATTAAAAAGCAGTTGCACATGCAGGAGGAAAATAAAAAATTAGTAAAGGAGGTTCAAAAGAAGGACACAACAATAGATGAGCTTTCAGTTGAGATGGGTACACTTAGAAGGAAGATTAGTGAAATGGCAAGCACAGTTGCCAACCATGAGAGTATTATGGAAGAGTTCAGAAATGGTACAGAGACAATAAGGCAGGCAAGCACTCTGACGGACCACAGCAGTGATGCTGAGGAGAAGATAACCTAGGTGAACGAGGCAATGCAAAGCTACAAAAATGATGTGGAAACCACATATGCTGAAATGATGAAAGTAAAGAAAGACATAGAAACAAGAGTCGAAGAAAAGAGCATTAAAAAGGAAGTGAAAAAAATAATCCAAAACAATCCAAAATTGGTCAAAGATTCGGCAGACATCAACAAATCTACAGTAATCACTGGTATAGAGGAGGAAGATATAAAAAACAAGATTTCAAGAGACAAAAAGGAGATGACAAATGTAATGAGCTTATTGAAAGAAGTAGCAGAGGAAATCTGTAGTAAAGACCTAGAGGAACACAAAAGGCTAGAGAAATGTGAGAGAAATAACTCAAGGCCCCCGAAAGTAACGTTCCAGAATGTAAACACTGTGGAGGAAGTACTGAAAAATGCAAACAAAATTATGGAAATAGAGGATTTTGAAAATGTATGGATAAAAAGATGCCTAACTCAAGAGGAACTGGGATTACTAATTGAGAAGAGGGAGGATGCAAAAACAAACGAGGGAAGCTCAGAGGAAGAGAAGAACACATTTTTTACAAAGTAATTGGATTGCAGGTACGAAAATGATACATAAACAGGAGGGAATAAAAAGGAGGAAGGAAGTAGACCCAGGTCATGACAAGTATGTAAACAAGATGATGAAGTTGATGTACTCTAACGTAGATGGAATGGTATCTAAATTACTAGAGATGAATTATTATATTAAAGAAAAGGAACCACATATTGTTTGCCTAACTGAAACAAAATTAACATCAAGGATATCAAACGATGCCCTAAACCTTGAGGAATACAATATATGGAGAAGAGATAAGAGCTTTAAAAAAGAAGGGGGAATTATAATATTAACAAAGAAAAATCTACAAGTCAAAGAAACAGAACCAGATGTACCCTCTAAGGTAGAACTGATCGCAGTAGAGATTAGTACGTCTGAAGAGAAAGTAATTGTGGCAGATCTATACATGCCACCCAGATCAAACATTTGGGAAAAAGGCGAAGATTAAGACCTGGCAGAGTGTACAATTCAAAATTTAAGAGCATTACTACATAGAATGGAGGAGAAATCTGAAAGAACTATACTATCTGGAGATTTCAATACAAATATAAATTGGAATACTCTAGATATAAAAAGCCAGGAAAGCTGTTGGGACCAAAAGCTCCTGGACCTTATGCAGGAGTTTTTCTAACGCAACATGTAAAAGAAAGCACCAGAAAAAGAGGACTTGATGTACCATCAGTACTAGATCTTATATTTATTAGGCAAGAAAATGATACTGACAGTATTATGTATCACCCTCCATTCAGCAAAAGCGACCATGCAGTATTAAATTGCAACTTCAGAATTGCACATGATATAGTTAACAGTAACGAAGTTACAAGAAGAGCCTTAACTACAAAAAGGACAACTATACCTAGAGAAATGCTTCTTAGAAACAGATTGGGAAAAAGAGCTTAGAGGACAACATTTAAATGTTCTATATAGAATATTCTGTGAACTTTATGAATAGGAGTCCAGAAGTACATCCCAGAGCACAAAGAAGCAGAAAAGACAATAGAGAAATGGTTTAATACAAATTGTAAAAAATCAAAAGAAAAAAGAGATCTGTTGTGGAGTAGATACAGGAGACACAATAGTGGAAGGGCATATTACAACTATAAACAGGCAAGAAACGATTATACAAGAATAAGGAGGGAAGCCCAAAAACAGTTTGAGGAGGACGTCGTAAAAAAAAAAAATACTGATCATCCGAAGCTATTTTACAGCTACACCCTAAGTAAAACCAAAGTAAAAGATAAACTACAATCCATTACAGATGAAGGGATCCTCTATACACAAGAGAAGATATTTGTGAAGCACTAAATAAGAATTTCCTATCAGTTTTTACAGAAGAAAATAATTTTGAGAGGGACGATATGGAACATGCATGCCCAAACATATTACCAGATATACAAATATCAGAAAAGCAGACAGGAGTTTAGTAAAGCAGACAAAGGAAAAGCAAATGGTCCAGACAAAATTTCATGCTGGGTGCTACATGAATGTGCAAAGGAGTTAAGTAGACCATTATCTTTGATACTGAAGGAATCCTTGGGTCAAGGTAAACTACCTGATATTTGGAAGAATGCAAACATTGTTCCCTTATTCAAGAAGGGAATAGACAAAATCCACTAAACTACCGACCAGTTTCACTAACCAGTGTTGTAAGTAAGATAATGGAAAAGCTGATAAGAAAAGTTTGGGTAAACCATCTAGAAGTACACAATATGATAACAGAAAGGCAATTTGCTTTCAGAAAGGAATAATCATGTGTTACTAATCTATTGAGCTACTATGACAGAGTTGCAGAAACATTAGAGAAAAGAGAAGGATGGGTGGACAGTATCTATCTAGATTTCAAGAAAGCATTTGACAGAGTACTACACCAAAGACTTTTATGGAAATTGTACCATCAAGGAGGAATCTGAGACAAACTGTTCTGTTAGATGCAAAATTTTCTCAGAAACAGGGAAATGAGAACGATACTAAGGGGAAATTACTCATCATGGATGGAAGTGACTAACGAAGTTCCACAGGGCTCAGTGCCGGCACTAGTTATGTTTTTAGTGTATATAAATCACATAGATAGAAATATTGGAAATGAAAGCTATTTAAATATGTCTCCTGATGATGCAAAAATACAAAGGAGAATTACTAACACAGACTCTTGTAAAGAGCTACAAGAAAAATTAAATAAACTTCATGAATGGAGTAATACGTGGCAAATGGAATTCGATGTGGACAAGTGTCTTGTAATCATGTTTGGTAAAAGTCGGAAAAGACCAGATTGGGATTATAACTTAGGAAGTAAAACCCTGCACATAGCAGAAAGAGAGAAGGACTTAGGTGTGATTATCAATGATTATCCAGCTGACCACGTAAGTGAGAAGGGACGGAATATGTACACCCTGATTACAAATATGACAATAGCATTCACATACATAAATGAAGACATGCTAAAATAGATAATAACATTTTTCATCAGACCAACCCTGGAGTATGCATCAGTAGTCTGGAATCCTCATCTCAAGAAACACATGGATAAGACTGAAAAAGTTCAAAGGGCCGCTACAAGATGGGTACCAAGCTTAAGGGATGTAAGCTACGAAGAAAGACCAGAAAAACTGAATCTGCCAACACTACAGGAGAGAAGGAAAAGAGGAGACATGATTATGCTATATAAATGCATATCAGGGATGGAGAAAATAGACATAAATGAATATATAACTTATGGGGAAGCATCAGCAAGAGGACATTGAAAAAAACGGCAAAAAAAATAGAGGCGATAAAGACGTAAGGAAATTTAGTTTCTCAAATAGGGCAATTGATCAGTGGAATGCACTACCGAATGAAATAGTGTGTGCCAAAACAATTCACAAATTTAAGGAGATGTATGATGAAAATGGTTTAAGACACGGAACAGTACGAGCTTGACTCATTCCTGTAAAGATACAATTAGGTAAGATAAGAACACACACACACACACACACACACACACACACACACACACACACACACACACACACACACACACACACACACACACACACGCGGGAGCATGCGTTTTATCAAGAAAAAGCTTGACCTGAAATTTACGTTCTCCAAACGGTATAGTTTCATGTTTCACTAGAGCAAGTACCACTCATAATGGTTATTTAGTGAATCTGATGTGTATTACTTCAATTGCAAAGTTAGCTGGACGTGATTAGCATGCTATAAACCGCAGGAAATCGCCCTGAGAAATTAAGTAAGCACATCTATATGATCACCGTGCATTATTTGACCAATCCATAAGGCTAAAGATGATTTATGAAGGATATGACACTCCTAGCCTTTGCAGACGTTAAGCAATTCATTTTATTACGAGTATGTCCTTTATATTCCATCCTTACTCTTTTTAAAGCTATTTGAATTAGTTTAACACTTCAGTGAAATAGGCAGTGATGGCTAAATTTAATCTTCCAGTTTGAAATGTGTCTCCTAAGCTGAAAAAGGACCTTTGGCGGTATTAAGGGAAAGAAATGAGAAAAATGGATTAAATTTCATCCAGGTCATTAATTACTATCCAAATTCATTCAGGTCATTAATTACTATCCAAATAACCAGTAATTACCATAGTTGTCATTAACTGATATAAATAGGTTATGTCTTTGTAATTTGTCATTGTTATCAAAATTGCCAGCGATTATCATAATTCGTCTTTGTTATTATAATTCATTAGTTTGTCTCATAGTTCAGACCTTTAGTTATTATCATTAAGTTAAAAGTTTAACAGAAAAATCAAAGAATTTCAGAATAGTAAGAAACTGTTCTGGAAGGAAGCAAACAGTGTGTGGAGTGAACATCACCAAAGTAACGTACAGTATCAGTAATACTTTTATCTGACTGGGGTTCCGAGCTAACGAAGCGAAACTCCATCATTTCCTACCCGTTACAACATAACCCTTTTTATCCATCTGATGTTCTAAACGTAAAGTGCAGGACTCTAATCCATTTTTCATACAATCCCTTAATTTGTCTTTGGATCTGTGCACTAACGAAGAGAGTCTCCAACCATTCTTACCCATTTGCAAATAATTTCTTAATGCATATGGGAATCTGGACTAACAAAGGGAGACTCCAGCCCTTCCTACCCATTTGACTATAGCCTAATTTCTACTCATGTCGGGCTCTGACCCAACGAAACGAGACTCCAGTCCTTCCCATCCAGCTGCATATTGCTGGTTAGCTACAGAATTTGGTAACATATCCTATAGTTTTTTTTTTTTCCAATACCTTCAGATGATTATATTCGGCTTATGAGAAACTACTGGAACTGGAGAGGTTATAAACAACCTTCATTTACCCATACAGTACAAATGGTCGCCATTAAGCTAAATAAATCATCTGGTGGTAGCAAGAATGAAAGAGAATAGGCCTCACTATACTGGAATGGTTAAGCAACATCTCGTTAGTTCCTGACACAGTATGGAGACAGTAAAAGAAACACTGACCGCAAATGTACAACTGCGGATAGCTGAGCCTGCCACATTTCCACTGTTGGGCTGGTGGTACTTATACCTTAAATCATTTTGTAGTTTTAAATACACACATATTTATACATCAGCTAGTCAAAAACAATAATTCACAAGCAATTCATTCAGAAATACAACGTGGGTCCTACAAAAGGTTCTCAGCCTCGCCCAGAAACAAGGGAAGTAACCACAGCTTTTGGGTATGACTGAATACTATAAAGCCTCATATAAAAGCACACAGGAACTCAAATCTTTACCCATATATTTTGGCAGTATGGCTCTTTGATATTCTGTAGGTTAGGGCAAAACCCATAAATAGACAAGACAGAAGCCCGTGCTGCAGTCAGGTATCTGCAAGAAAAGGGTATGACCCTCAAGGAAATCCAAGAAGACATGGTCAGCACACTTGATGAGGACTCTGCTGTTCCACCATAAAGATGGTGGTTGCTGATTTCAAGCCGGGTAGGAAGAGCACCGAAGATGGCCTACAGTCATGACGCCCAAAATCATCGACCACGAACCACCTGGTGGAGGCCATTCACAGCATGGTTTTGAACGACAGACGTTTGTCTGGGCAACAGAGAGCCAACACCATGGGCATGAGTGTTGGCTCAGTGGCCACTGTTTTGACAGACCTATTGGGTATGAGCAAGCCGTCTGCAAGATGAGTACCCAGAATGTTGACATTAGACCAGAAGCTGACCAGACTGGAAACTTCAAGAACACCTGTGGCTCGTTTCTAGGCTGATCCAGCCAATTTCTTCTGGAGATTTGCGACCCAGGATGAGACGTGGGTTCACTACTTTGAACCTGAATGAAAAACTAAGCGCAAGCAATGAAAACACTACGGTTCTCCACCTCCCCCCAAAATTCAAGCAAGTGGCCTCTGTCGGCAAGGTGATGGCCTCAGTGTTTTGGGACACTGAGAGGGGTCTCATGACTGACTGCTTGCAGAAGGGTCAACAATTAATGGGGTCTCTTATGCGTCAGAATTGCCACAGCTAAAGTAAGCAGTAAAAGAGAAAAAGAGAGGAAAGCTGCGAGCGGACGTGCTGATGCTCCAGGACAATGCCTCTGTCCACAATGGCACATGTGTCAGTAGCTGAAGCAGCCAACTGTGGCTACGGACTGTTGCCTCATGCTCCTTTCTTACCCAACCGGGCTCCATATGACTTCTACCTGTTTTCCAAACTGAAACCCCACCTGCGTGGGTACCATTTCGAAGTAATGATGGAGTCATCCATGCTGCTGAGGCGTATTTGGAGGCTCAAGATGCGACCTTCTTTGGCGACGGGATAGCAATCCTTGAGCGTCGGTGGACAAAATGCATTGAACTTAGGGGAGACATGTTGAGAGATAATACAAGAACAGTCTTTCTCCTGTGACATTTTTTGGATGAGGCCAAGAAATCAATCAGACAGCGAATGTGTAACAGCTTCATTAATTTGTCCACAGTTGACACATAGTCTCACATTCATCACCATTCATCATCCATATACAGTACAGTACCAGTATATGACAATCACCCTTTGGCCACAATGATCTCTTTTTGTTTTATTCTTGCTACCACCATTCAATGTTATTCAGGTTGGGTAAGCCTCCAAATAATGAAGTTAATAGGGGTTTTATCTAACTCCATTATCTGGAAAAATTTCTCCTAAGCTGATTAAATAACCTGGAGATAACGAGAATGTAATGCAAATGATGCCATCAGTAAGATCACGCCATTTATATTTAGTGTTTTCCACTGCCAGCCAGTTATGTTTACCTTAATTGAGTATTCTCGCTACACTGATTAAATGTACCTTATAGATAATGTGAAGCAATTTTTTTTTTAATTGTTATACCTGTGAGGTGGTCAGGATTCCCTGGGTTTGAATTGTAACTGATTTTGTCCTGTCTTTAACATGTTTTTCTTCTTCCCTGCTTTCTATGCCGTATATCACCCTACCTGTGGGTGGGGAAAAAGAGAAGGGAGGGCAATGATATTCCTACTGCCACCAGGCAGGTGTATTCACTCTTACAAAATTAGAAAGGGCCTAAGGTTCGGGGCCTACAGTACCTGCATCGTCCAAAGAAATCTGATCAAATAGAAAGGCAAACTCACCATCCACTTATTTAGAGTTGCCAAGACACATTGAGATTAAAAGACTAAAGGTCATAGACAATGAGAAGGAAGACAGTTCCAGTCGGTTATTGTATTGGAGAGCTGGATAGATAACAGATAAAGGCGTGTGGACAGACTGATTCAGGGCGCTCGCTGTAGTTAGAGGGGAAAGAAGCAATAAGTTTTAAAAAGTAGCGGGCAAGGTAATGGACAGATGGAGATGCAACGCTGTGGTGAATATGGAAGCTAAAGGGCTTCAGCTCATGGAAGGGAAAGAAGGCAGAAAGCATATTTTGAGTTCAACCTGTTGGGCTGTACAGTACGTGGTGAGCCTCCCTAACAAGGGAGCTGTATTGTACAATGTTTCACACAGGGGGGCATCACTCAATGGTACAACTCAAGGTCAGTAACCGAGTTGATTTTAAACACCTAACCTCTGCAAAGATCATTATGCAAGGAAAAATAATGTGAACTTCCACGATATATCTCGGGATAATGAAATACAAGAAAACTGAGAGATGACGAAAGACTGAGGTGAATGTTTTTGATGGTAACGGGATAATCATAATGTAGATCGTGTTAAGATGAACGATGGAATAACAGTTTTCCAGATATTAAAGAAAAAAAATATTTATTTGCCCTTGATAGAAAGTAAGATATGCCAAAACCTCATACTGTGATTTGTGACTTGCGATGGAGATGTGATAAGTGGAAGAAAATACGAGAGTTGGAATCATCAGCATGTAAGTGTATATTTTAAGGGTGGAGTGAATTTCTTTTTTCTTTAATTTTAAAAAAGTGTAGGTACTAAGCATTGACAAACATGTCAAAACTAGAGCAAATGCCATTTTGGGGGCGTTGCCATCCTCTGTGTGCCAGCAACCCTCACTTATTTCCTGTAGAAGGTCTGTTTTTTATGATTATGGATACATTTGGTCTCTGGTGATAGATTTATGCTTGTGGTTCCAATAGTACAGTGAGTTCTGCGATGAAAGTGATTTTTTTTTTCAGCCTCTAACTAGTCGTACTATAATACATACACAGGGAAAGGAAACTGACACCCATGTTTGTCGGGCGTCAGTGATTTATTCGAGGAACATCGACACTATATCAGATCACATAGTTTTCATACAAACTGATTCTTCGTTTCAAAGTTCTTCATAAGTTTTAGTGATTTGATTCTTCGACAGATGAATCCGTCTCTTCTCTCGAACCCAGCCATATTTGCTGAAGCCTCCGTCACTAGCTTAACATGCCACGCAACCGACTGATTATGACACAGGTGCTCGAGTTTGAGTGGTTGGTGCAGGATTTCTTCAGTGTCTGAGTCTGAAAAATTCCTGATGCCAGGAGGTTGCTGTATGTCCGGTGAGTTCATGTTTGTAATGCGGTGATATAAGTCAGCTTCGACGTGTATCTCTGGCATGTTGAAAGCCCCTCACTTCTTTGGTTTTCGGGTTCTTATTCCGAAGAGTTTTTATGAGTTCCACTGCTTCTCTGCGAATCTCTTCATTGTCGTCGCCCAGCATAGCCAGCAGGACGTTCTTGGGATGCACGAAGAATGAGTTCCTCCTGACCACTTTCAGAGCGACATCCCGGACCTCTGTGTTTGGTAAATTCGCAGTACGATGGACAGGTTGATGATAGTTCCTCCCTCCATCTGTCAGCCTGCAGTTGCACTTGATGTTGAACCATGTGGGAAAATACACCAAGACACAAAACTCTACCAGTAGAACCAGACCGACAGAGGGCTTCTCAACTGACACATAGTGCCGTAGGGTTCGGCACCCAAGAGTCAGCCATTGCAAGTGTACTATCCGACTGACTTCATGGAGCCACCAGTCCTGAAATCACACCTCTGAGATTCTGTAGCCGTAGCGTTGGTCTGTGCTCAGATGATCAACATCAGACTCAGGTAATTCATGGAAGTTTGGATTGGGCACACTTTGGAACCCCACAACTGCCCAGTCAGACACTGTGCCATTCAGTTGTTTGCCGATGGGGCCCGCAGTGCTGTCTGGACTGTTTGTCGTGCCGTCAATGTAGGCAAATACATGTGGCAATGGCAATTCATTTGTATGCAGTAGACAAATTACCCACTGTAGTGGCTTCTTCATCATCTCCTCAAGACCTCGTATGCAACCATTATGCCGTCCTGGCATAGTAACTGTTCCATCAGTGCCAATAACTGTCAACTGTCAATGTAGCTTCCAACTCGGTGCCTTTAACGTCATCGTAAACAGCCTGAGCGATTGTCCGACCTCTTCCATCACTGGGCGATAGGTGAGTTAAATAATAACTACCAGGTTCTACAATTACGGTGTAATGTTCCTCCAACTGAACTGTCCTGTATTTCTTCTCATTTGTTCCTTCCAACATCATCAATGTAGCATCTTTTCACCCGTCCAGATAAGTACTGTCAACAAGCTTGAAATTTACTTGTTCTTCTCTTCGTATATGCTCCCCATATTTATCACGTTGCCTGTGCAACATGCTACAGTCAATGACATGTCTTCTATCATAACAGATATGATGCCCATGTCTTTCAACACGCCATTAGTGTTTGCAGCAGCAGCTCTGTCAGACACCTGACATCGCTCACACGTCATAGCAAGGTTCTTCCACACCCTCCAGTTCTGCTCGCTGCATTGCACAGAAGCACCTGGTGCGAATTCTGAAATTACTGACATTCCCGTTGCCGTTGTAGATCGTGAATCGTAAGACAAGTAACCAGATCCAGATGGTTGATCGCTTAAAGGAGAGGGCAGATGTCAGAGCAGATCCAGATGCATTTGTCAAGTGTTCAGATGCAGGAACAGATGTAGATGCAGGTTCATGACACGACCCGCGGATGAATGTTTCATCAGATGGAGTCAATGGCACTACAACATTCAGGCATCAACTGATGCAAGCACTCTTCTGGTCTTCATAGAAGTGAAGTCTTCTTCAGTCATCCTCAGTTTGTATTCCTTCTCCAAATTCTTCCGTTGATTTTCATCCTTACAAAATATGTCGAATTGATCATCAACATCCTTCATAAACTCTGCTTCATTTGTCCAAAACGGTCTGCATCGTTTCTTCGTGGTCCATCTGTCGATTGAATTGAATGACGATATTAGTTTCTGGATCATCTTCGATATTGTCAGCTGATGAAGAGGGTAGACATTACACCATACTCATCTATCGTGAAGCTCATTTGCGACATTATCAGTGACACTGACCATCCTGAAGTTCTCGGAGAGCAGAATTCTCTCAGTGACTTGCCTGAATGTCAGATGGGAGAGTTTCGATGCCACTGATTGTATGACCATTATGCAGTAGCTTGACATTTGTTACATGCTTCCTAGTCTCCATTACTGCATACCAATACAGATAACATTGGCATATACGAGCCTTTGATGAACAATAACACAAATCCCACCAATACCTGCAAGACAAAGCAGCACAATATTTAGGTTGAGGCCCAATATATTATGCAATTGATTTCATTTGTGCATAATTTCAGCTGAAAATCACAATCCCAAAGCAGTTAATTCTGATTAACACTATTTTTAAAAGTTTCCCGTAGTCAATGACTCTTCTGGAGGAATAAACTGAGGGTTGCTGGCACGCAGAAGATGGCAACACCCCAAAAATGGTATTTTCTCTAGTTTTGACATGTTTATCAATGCTTAGTACTTACACTTTTTTTAAAATTGAAGAAAAAAATATTTTCACTCCACCCATTCGTAGACCATTGATAAATAAGAGGAAAAAAGCTGGTAAAGGAACAAAATCTTAAAAGACACTATGATACACAGCTTTAGAGGATGAACTGCGGTTTCCAATTATCCTTGCAAGCTATTAAATCTTAACTAATCTGTTCTTGTTTCCTCCAGACGATTTACGTGCAACCTCGGTGTCTTTAAAATTTCGTTTTTTTTTTTTTTTCCCTAGGTTGCGTCGATGAGGGTTGACTGGGACGAGCCTGCTGAAGTGGAATACCCAGCCCCCTGTCAGACACCCTACGGCCAAGTTCACGTGTTCAACTATACAGAGGAAAGAGACGGAGCACAAGTTGACGCAGAGAATTTGATGCTCACCTTTACCAAGCTGGGGTATAGTGTTAAGATTCACGAAAATCTGACGAGAAATGAAACAATGCAAACAATTTTTGAAATCAGGGAAGACTGCAGTTTGCAGTGGACAGACTCCCTTTTTATTTTCGTCATGAGCCATGGTATTTCTTGCAATGAATTTTATTGTAGAGGTCAAGAAACAATAAGCTTGCCTGAAATAAGAAGCCAGTTCACTGATACGATGTGCCCGCTACTCAAGAAGAAGCCAAAGATCTTCATGACTAACTACTGCCGCGGAACCGAGTGTGAGATGATCGACACAGACACCATCGACGTTCCCCACGATCTGGTCAACATCCACGCCGGTGCTGAGGGCATCAAGGTGCTCAGGAGTCGAACCACGGGTACCATCTTCATCAGTTCCCTCTGTCACGTCCTGCACTCCATTGCCGGACCCACCGACCTGCGTGATGTGTACTACCTCCTCAGGGACACAATGAAGAGGAGAAAAGCCACGACACCCATGTGGGAAGACTGGGGCTTTAAAAGATACATTGTACAAAAAAACAAGATTTGTTGAGCAGCAGGGGACCGTACTCATAAGTGGCTTTGGTGACTTTACAGTGCCTCTTTAATGATTTATGCGGCACATTACACATCAGTATTGCCCTGCGTATTATTGATGCAAAACAACGTCGATATTTAATTGACGTGAATATCACTTAAGAGAAAAGTAAAGTGCAATATACTAAATAAATCTAAGTATGAGGTACTGTAGAGCCTCCTGTATTACAACGAGCGGCGAACTGGGTCATTAAACCAACGTGGACATTTTCCAATCAGATCAGCACACTTCAAGGCAGTGAATGAGTAAGCACGTGGAGAGCGAGCAAGTGAAAAGTGAGTGAGGGTATGTAAGTGGATAGTGAGTGAATGAATGGGGAATGATTGCGTGAATGAGTGAGCAAGCTAGTGAGTGACTGAACAACCGAATCGGGAGTGAGTAAATGAGTGAATGGGTAGCGAATGAGTGAGTCAGGAGTCAGTGCGTTAGTGGGTAGGGACTAAGTGAATGGGCAAGAGTGAGTAGGAAGCGAGTTACTGGAGCAGATGGGTATGTAAGCGAAGGAGTGTGTGAGATATGAACAAGGAAAGGAGTGGTGGGCAAATGATTGAGAATTAATGAGTAAGGAGGATTGGAGAGAGAGTGAGTGCGTGGGGAGTAAGTGTGTGCGTCAGTGGAGAGAGAATGAGAAGTGAGTGAATGAGTACTGGATATTTAAGTGAGTGATTGGAGAGTATGGAAGTGAGTTGGTGAAATAAAGTGAAGAGACGACTTTGGGTGGGGATAGAATGCATGGGGGCAAGGGAAGAAGTGGGTATGTAAAGTAATACAGGAAGGGGTAAGTGAGAGTGGAATGATGTGGAGAGTCTGAGTGTACAGAGTGAGAGAGGAAAAGACTGAAAGAGGGAAAGGAGAGGGAGGAAAGAGGCGGATTGGAGAGTAAAGTTGTTTTGCGAATTTTGGGGGAGAGAGGGGGAGAATTGAGTGCTAACGTGAAAAGAGAAAAATTGAGTGGACAGGGAAGGAGTGGGAGGTGAAGCGGAGCTTGACTTTCGTGGAAGGCGTTGAGGAAATTATAAGGAAACTATGAATGAGAAGGGTGAGGATGGGGGGCTGGTGGTACCGGTATTCTTAACTAGGGCTTAACAAGAAGGGGGAGAGGAGCTGGGAGAAGATGAGGTAGTGAAAATACTAGGAAGGGGGGGCCAAAGAAGGTAAGGACACGAGAGACAGACAGAGAGGGGGGGTAGGGGTAGGAAACTGGAAAGGGATGAGCGGAGGAAAGTGGGAGGGAGGAGGAAGAAAGGATGAGATGGAAAGTAAAATGATGCGAGACTAAGGAGTAATAAAAAGTGAGGAATCAAGTTGACATCATTCAGAGAGCGCATACCTCAGCCAATGCCTATGCCAAACAATTCTGAACTCCACAATTTAATCAGCCCTTCCTTGTCCCATGACCCATATATCCCCAAAATTTCACTGAACTCCATCAGTAACTTTTGAGATGTGAACAAACAAAAAAAAAGTCCTGATCCGGGACTCGAACTCAGATTACCACCTATTTTTAATCAGTTCTTCCTTGCACCATATCCCACATAATCAAAAAAATCCATTGTAATCCATTAATAGCTTTCTGAGATATCTTCTGGACTAACAGACAGACAGAATCACTTCCCAACTGCGTTGACCGAGGTAAAGAAGGGAGGAGGAGGGAGTCGGTAAAGGGATTTTGGGTTGAGAGGAGGGATGCAGTAAGAGGAGGAACGGAGGGTGAGGTAAGAGGAAGAAAGGAATGTGGGGATAAGAAGGTGAAGGGAGATTAGTAGGGGATGACGGGGGAAATGCAAGAGATGAAAAAGTGACGGAATGAAAGCAGGTATATACGAGTAGGAATGAGATGAGATAAGGAGGGAAAGGGGATGTACTGATGGGAGTGGGGGAGGGGGAATACGAGGTGGTGGAAAGGGAGCGAGGGATGGGGGGGAAGGAGAGAGAAAACGGGGAGGGAAGAAAGGAGCCAGGGGAAAGGGGAATAATGTAGAAGAGGAGGAGGGATGTGGAGTACTTCGTGAAGGAGGCAGTTTAATGTAAAGAGGGTCCTGTCTAGCTGACCTAAGAGCATTTTACTTCATGCTTCCACCCCGCTTGGCTCCCTAGATTGGCCGTTGTGTGCGCTGCTTGTGCTTGGTGGTGCCTTGTTTTGCCAGTCCTCTTTGGCCTAATGCCCCACATAGCGGGCGATGGCAATAAAGCTGCAATAAGAAAAAAAAAAAAAAAAGACCAAGTTGAATTAGCGACTCAAGTTTAAACCGAGGGGTTGTGTGCTCTGCTTTGGGACTCTGTGTATGCTATTCTGTAGTGAATATCTTCCACACGTGAGTTAATGTTTAGTAGTTGTCATCACATGATCTATTAATTAGGTTGTACTTAGTGATATTACAATTATTTACTCAATAAGAATTGGTAAGTTTGAGTCACTCTTGCTGTTTCTGCCAATGTCATTCATTATATTCAAGTGTCAAGAGTCTGTGTCTTTATTTTAAAGCCAGTCTTTGTTGCGTCAACGAGCGGTTTCGGAACTCAGGGGCTAGTTACAGTGTTCTGATTTACCTTTATTGTTAATGTTTGGAACTTTTGATAATTTCTGCAACCTTTAGTTTGACAGTCCTCCTCAAAGCTGTTTGATATTGTTCTGTGTAGCTTTAAGTTAGTGTTAAGTAAGTTAAGTATTGTTAATCGCCTAATTCATTCTCCCTTTTGTCATTGCTATTGGTTTTAGAATTTATTACTGTGTTCCCCCTTTTTGAGCTTACGACTTGATGTGGTTAACCTCACCTTTGACTCTAGAATTTCTGTTGTTCACTTTACCTTATCTTCACCCCACTCAGACCTTTGGCCCCCACCTCGTCGTAATAATAATAATAATAACAATATATATATATATATATATATATATATATATATATATATATATATATATATATATATATATATATATATATATATATATATATATATATATATATATATATATATATATATATATATATATATATATATATATATATATATATATATATATATATATATATATATATATATATATATATATATATATATATATATATATATATATATATATATATATATATATATATGTGTGTGTGTGTGTGTGTGTGTGTGTGTGTAGAGATATTTAGACAGATAGATATTAGGATGTTTCACTTATGAAAAAAGTTAAATATATGATGATTCCATGACTTACCACAAAATACTATGATACTTAAACTAATGAAGTAGATAATTATTGTAGAATTTTGCACAAAATAAAATGATATTAATACTGACAAATAAACTCTAAAGATACCATTCTTATATTGTTAATTAATGTGAGTGGGGCCAAATAAAAATGTACATGAACAATTTATGCTAACTGTCCAACTCCCTGCCTCCTGCTTCAGTTAAGGGAATCATTTGAGATGTTCGAGCAGTAGATTCAGATGGAGTAAAACAAAATTTAATATGAACACTACTGTTGTCACTGTGAGTGCGGCATTGTGATTTTACGGATTACCGGATTTATATTTCACGGATTAAAATCACAATGCCACTGTGAATGGCTTAGAGAAATATGATCTGATACACGGAGTTCTCATACATCTGTGTCAAACTGTTTTGAATGTATAAAATACTTGGGTATTTTACAAAGTTGTATTTACTTTGGATACATCTGAGCTTGTGTTTTTGTCCACCCTCCAGCACTTCCACCTGTCACAGTTAGCGTTGTCGATTCCGTTTCTCCGTGACTGCAAACCCAGAGTTGGCTGACTCACGTTTCGACCCACCAGTAGTGAGGGGGAAAGGGAAGTCGGGGGAAATTTAGGACAATGCGGGGGAAGGGAGGCAGGCAGGATGACGGGGCTTGTTCATTTCCAGTCCAGCTCTCGCTCCAGGCAGACGTCTCCATGCCTGAACAACGAGCTACTCTTTGTACTACTGATGAAGTCTGCGACCCGTTGAGGGGGGCATCCAGCAGTAGTTCCAAGCTGCCGGGAGCCACGAAGATCACGGGTGCGGTGGTTTGGCTCAACGTGAAGTCTGAGTACGGGTTCATCAAGCGCCGGGACACCGATGCTGATGTTTTCGTACACAGACTCGGGATCGTTGCACCGAATCCCCGGCACTTCCGGCGCTCTCTCGGCGAGGGTGAGACGGTGGAGTTTCGTCTCCATCAGTCACCTAAAGGCCCTCTCCCACTTCGGCGTAAATAGGCACGATGAAACCACGATGAAAATCGTGGCCGAAGTCGGTGATGTGTCGACGACTCTGACCAAGAATCGTGGTGTCGGCGTAATACCGGCGGCACCAGTACGACAAAACGCCGACACCTCGGCGGAGAATACGTTATAACCGGCGACTAGTAGCCGACATATCGCCGATATGTCGGCGTAATGCGCAAGCATTATTCTAAATTCAAATTTTAACGTTTTTTTTTATGGCAATTCAACGGCAATAAAGGTACAACGGCGGCGTGCTGTCGACGGTGTATCGTCGATGTGTTGGTGAATGCATCGCACGCACCTCGCAGACAAAACGCCGAGGCCATCGCAGGGCCTCGCCGTCATCGGTGTATTCAAGGCGATTAATCGATGGTTCATCCGCGAAATGTCGTCGATATATCACCGACATTCATAAGATGAAATATTACTGTCGCACAACCCGGTACGTATCGTACGGTTTACGTAAGCTATGTCGTATTAACCTCACTGATGCATCGCCGATACATTGCCGACGCTTCGCCGTATGACCTTATGACATCTCAACGTTTTTTTTCACTGCCGACGCCTCGCCAATGTCGGCGATCATACGCGGTTTATACAACGGGTAATCACCGACGTCGCCGAGGTGTCGCCTTGTTGTCAACGACTAATCTGAGAAATTTTACAAAATCGTGGAGGGCCACGACGTTTTCATGCAGCATGAAAACGTCGTGGCCCCCCACGACAAATTTCCACCTCGTGCGACGTATCGGCGACATGCCATGAATGGACAAGATTTTGATCACGAATACCCACGATTAGGGATTTTTGACACATCGTGACTTTATCTTCCCCACTTTCGCTGAAGTGGGAGAGGGCCTTAAGAGTCCTGAGGCTAGGGATGTCACTGGGCCAGGGGGTGTTTCTGTGCAGGGCTCTGCCCATGCACGGAGGCGCCCTACGGCCCAGAGACGCCGGCCTCGAGGTCCTAGGTGTTCTGGGGAGACGAACCTCCTCGTTTCAATGTGCGTCGCTACGGCACAGGCTTTTAGTGGGGGTGACAAGGCTGTTTTGCGCGTTCTCCTCCCTCAGATTTTCGAGGAGAACGGGCTACCGAGCCTTGGCATCCCCCGGAGCTTTGCCGGCGATGCACGTTCAGTCCTTCGTCAGCAGCGTCGTCTCCGGCGGCCACCGGGGCAGCCAAGGCCACCTCCACCTCGGCCATGATGCATCCAACTGATGACATTGATTTCTTGGCCTGACGAGGAACATCTCAATATATCTAGCTCTGTTGGCCCATGCACTACAAATCTACCATTCATTAATTAACTTGCCGTCGGATATTTAACTTATGCATAACATGCTGATCTTGATCTTCACCCATGGTATCTAATGTGACAATAATATGGAGAAAAAAATTATTGCTTCATGGTTGGTTCATACAAGTAAACACCCACACGACAGTTCAGGGGAATGAGAGGGTGAAATTCCAGGTTGCAAATTTTGGTTTAGAAAAGGTAGAAAACAAGAGAAAAATACACGCACGATTTGTGACGTTCCTTTCAGTACAACAAACACTCGATAAATTCACTTGCAGTAAAACTGATAATTTCTTCTCCCACTACAAACAAAAATCCAAGTGGCACCACACCTCGCTGGGAGAGAGACCAGAGCCGACTCATCCGTGATAGAACTTAGTCTCTTAACAAAAAGTATTAAAGTTTAAATTCGAGGCCGCTATCACGTAATATATGTCAAATAAAAACAAACGTTTGACAGTCATATGGATAGTGAATCATCAACGTATATTAAGGGAAACGAATTTAGGAAGGATCTGGTTGGATGAAACTGTTATGTGCAGTGTCGTCCTCATAGATCACTTTGGATGTTGAAAATGGAAGAACGTCACGGAGATATCGTTTCAAATAATATATAATATTGTTCTTGGGGATACGCTGGTGCAAAAGGATACAATATTCATTGCTGCAAACACATGCCGATTAGAAGTGCAGCGCCAGAATGCACGCGCCTGCCCGCGCGGCGCGTGCGTTTGTGTGTGTGTGTGTGTGTGTGTGTGTGTGTGTGTGTGTGTGTGTGTGTGTGTGTGTGTGTGTGTGTGCGTGTGTGTTCTTCTATCTATATACCTAGGCTGCTTCCCCCAAGGAAAGGGAGGTAGCCGAGACAGGACGACACACTCTCCATTTACTCATCCATTCAAACACATTCATTCACATCTTAGCCCCAAAGGGGAGAACGGACAGATCCTCACCGCACCACACCGCACAAGGGTCACTGTGTGTTCTTACCTTACCTAATTGTTCTTACCTAATTGTATCTTTACAGGAATGAGTCAAGCTCGTACTGTCCCGTGTCTTAAACCATATTTATCGTAAATATCCTTTAATTTGTGAAATGTTTTGGCACACACTATTTCATTCGGTAGTGCATTCCACTGATCAATTGTTCTATTTGGGAAACTAAATTTCCTTACGTCTTTATCACCTCTTTTTATGCAGTTTTTTTGCAGTGTCCTCTTGCTGATGCTTCCCCATACGTTAAGTAATCATTTATGTCTATTTTCTCCTTCCCTGATGTGCATTTATTTAGCATAATCATGTCACCACTTTTCCTTCTCTCCTGTAGTGTTGGTAGATTCAGTTTATTTAGTCTTTCTTCGTAGCTTAGATCCCTTTAGCTTGGTACCCATCTTGTAGCGGCCCTTTGAACTTTTTCAATCTTGTCTGTGTTTTTAGAGATGAGGACTCCAGACTACTGATGCATACTCCAGGGTTGGTCTGGTGAATGATGTTATTATCTTTCTTAGCATGTCTTCATTTATGTATGTAAACGCTATTCTCATATTGGCAAGCAGTGTATACATGTTCCGTACCTTCTCACTGATGTGGTCAGCCGGAGATTGTCTGTTACTGACAATCACACCCAGGTCCTTCTCTCGTTCTGATGTGTGTAGGATTTTATTTCCTACTGTATAATCCCAATCAGGTCTTTTTCCACTTTTACCAAACTTGATTATATGACACTTGTCCACATTGAATTCCATTTGCCATGTATTACTCCATTCATGAAGTTTATTTAATTCTTCTTGTACCTCTTTACAAGAGTCTGTGTTAGTAATTCTCCTTTGTATTTTTGCATCATCTGCAAACATACTTAGATAGCTTTCACTTCCAGTGTTACTGTCTATATCATATACACTAAAAACATGATTGGTGCCAGCACTGAGCCCTGTGGTACTCCACTAGTCACTTCTTTCCATGATGAGTAATTTCCCCATAGTACTGTTCTCATTTTTTTTCCTGAGAAAATCTTGCATCCAACAATACAGTTTGCATCGAATTCCTCCTTGATGGTACAGTTTTCATAAAAGTCTTTTAGTGTGGTACTGTGTCAAATGCTTTCTTGAAATCTAAATAGATACTGTCCACCCAACCTTCTCTGTTCTGTAATGTTTCTGTTACTCTGTCATAGTAGGTCAACAGATTAGTAACACACGATTTTCCTTTTCTGAAACCAAACTGCCTTTCTGTTATCATATTGTGTTCTTCTACGTGATTTACCTAAGCTTTTCTTATAAGCTTTTCTAATACCTTGCTTACAACACTGGTTAGTGATACTGGTCGGTAGTTCAGTGGATTTTGTCTATTCCCTTTCTTGAATAAGGGATCAATGTTTGCT
>NC_137066.1:9603952-9608952 GCF_032717465.1 Coenobita brevimanus
ATACTAGAGTTGTCCCAACCATGTGAGATTTAATGGTGACAGGATCAACACTCTTAGGGTCTTATGGCTCAACCTAAGCTGGCTATAATCGTCTGGCCTTACCTGAAGCTATATATTAGAGGCATTGTAATTGTGAAAGAGTTCATTTTTACTTGTCAGTTTATCAAAGGCTTTATTTATGGATGGAGTGGTGATGATGTGGCTGCCTTGGAGAGAGATACAGATAGGTAGGTGGACAGGTCGATAGATAAAGAGATAGACTGATCGATACATAGCTAGACAGATACAGGTAGAAAAACAGACTGACGAATACACAGTAAATATATAGATAGGTTGACAGAATGATAGATAGAGAGACAAATAGTTATACAGACAGATACAGTATATGCAGATAAGTAGATAGACAGACTGACAGATATATGGAGAGATTCAGATAAATAGATAGATTAACAGATAGATACTTAGACAGGCGGAAAAAGTTCGTAGTCAGAGAGAGAGAGAGAGAGAGAGAGAGATTTTCCCTACATGAGTGACAGAAGCCACAACAGCCAACACTGGTAAACAACTGGGTTTGGTTAGTGAGGACCCGGGACTGAAACCACAGTGACTGTGAGGCTTCTTTTATCATATTATCCCAAGTTTGTTGCTTGATTCTTTTTATTTGTTAATCTCTCTCTCTCTCTCTCTCTCTCTCTCTCTCTCTCTCTCTCTCTCTCTCTCTCTCTCTCTCTCTCTCAGACGGTAGTAACTTTTTTACTATGACTGTGCATTCGACTGTGTAATAAAAATATTGCAATAATAATAATAATAATAATAATAACAGAAAAAATAACAATAACAACAACAACAATGGAAGTCATAATAATAATAATGATATTAATAACAAATTGTTAATAATAATCCAATATAATGTTATTTTACGTATTCCAACCAGTTGCTGTAAACACACAGGTTCTTAATCAAATATCCTAACTAATTCGGGTCAACAGACTGAACTTGGCTGCTCCAAAAAACGTGAAGATTTGTAAAGGTTTGAAAATATTGTATTCCATTTAAACCAAAGCTGTTGTGAGAATTGAGGGTAAACAAAAAACGAACTGACTTTGATATCAGTCAGTCGAAAATCAAGGTCACAGGGCAAGGTCATATTTCATCCCGTGTGTCTGTCTGTGAAAGAAAAAAATAACTGGAGACTTTATAATGAATCCCTCTTAGGTACATAAAATGGCCATGCGTTAGCTGGTACAGATCACTAGATGCATCGTGACCATGAACGACTTCACTGAAATTTACAAAGGCTTTATTTATGCAGGGAACAGTGACGTTGTGGCTGCCTTGGTTGACATAGGTAGATAGATAAATAGATACATAGATAGATGGATGGACGGATATCTATTGATAGATAGATAGATGGCTGGATGAGTGGATGGATGGATGGATGGGTAGGCATACAGAGATAGATAAATAGGTTTTCTTTACATATGGTTGACAGAAGCCACAATAGCCGACAGTGGTAGGTAACTGGGTCTGATCAGTGAGGACCCGGGATCGTAACCATGACTGGACAAGAGGTTTCTTTGTTTTGCTCGCCTGATGAATTACCTGAGTTTTTTTCTTGTCCATCAGTGATTTCCCTATATCGTTAATCATCCTCTCTCTCTCTCTCTCTCTCTCTCTCTCTCTCTCTCTCTCTCTCTCTCTCTCTCTCTCTCTCTCTGACAGGAATAACCCTTCACACCGATTACTTTCTTTTTTCATTGTATTCTTGATACTGCCAGGTGACTATTCTGCTGAGGAGGGAGAGACATTTCCGGCTGGAGGAGTTAGATACGGCCTTAATCAACTCCTTCACTACTCCACTCCAATGAAATCCTGGAATAAAATCCTCTGGTAATAGCAAAAATAAAATTAAAACCACGTCATCGTACTGAGGGACACAGAAACAAGAACTGTGACTGAGAACCAGATATCGATCCCATTCCTGGAAAATATTGGTTTTATTTATAACGCTGTCATGGTGGGCACAGTTCTAGTATATAATATCAAGCAAGGCCGAGTGATTTTGTTCAGGTAAGAGTGAGCATGACAGCCTGAACGTACTGTACTACCATTAACCCCTTAGTTACGGAACATGTCTAGTATTATACTCTAGCTAACGCAAGACAATTGTACAAGCTTAGAGGGAGTCATACCATCCTGAGAGTTTTAATAACAAAATCCTTAACCCTCTCATGATCGAGAAAACTCTAATATTCTTTTCCAGATATCCTCGCACGAATTTATTCAGATAAGAGTATGTCATAGAAACCTGAGTGTTGATATTATGCCCTTTTTACCTTAACTTGGCACAGATTTTTGTCCTTTTGCAGCTTATTCCACTTAGCTCAGTGCCACAGTAACACAATGCTACGGTTCTACATCCTTACCATAGCACTTTTTCGTGATTAGCGTCATATTCTATTGCTGATCTATTATTACAACTCAGCACTGACGACGGAGAGATGTCAGTTTTAGGCCAGGTTAAAATAAAAAGAGTATAGTAACCTTAGCCCTGGTGGGAACAAGTGCAGTATTTGACTCCAGATAACGCCAGACGATTGTATTCAACTGACTGAGAGTTGACGGATCTTGAGTTCATAATATTTTTCATTACCGAGTTATTGACTCAGCTACTTGATGTTTTACTAACACTCGCAGGCTATTATGAGTTATTGGAAGCTACGTCAAGTTGTTTGGCGTAAATTGTAATAAAATACTAGAGTTGTCCCGACCATGCGAGATTTAATGGCGACAGGATCAACACTCTGAGGGTCTTATGGCTCAACCTCAGCTGAATAAAATCGCCTTTTTTTTTTTTTTTAATGTGTCCGACTCTGGGCATAGGCTTCACAGCCTCCACTCAAGGCCCAGTAGTCCTTCTACATACCATACACCTCTACATGTCACCACTTCGGCGCTAACACCCACGTCCATATTGAATACATGCTAGGGCTGTCTCATACAGGACTGGTGTATTGATACCAGCGGAGGTATTTTTACGACATGTCGGAGGGTCTTCTGGTAGATCAGTAAAGTCTGTTTTTATTAAACTCAAATCCTTAAACTGTTCCCTGCCCCAGCGGGGATTTGAACCTGGGTCCGATAGGACTGCAAGCCACCTCTCTACCGACTGAACTACCACCTCCCTTGTGCCTTACCTGAAGCTATATATTAGAAGCATCGTAATTATGAAAGAGTTCATTTTTACTGATCAATTTATCAAAGGCTTTAATTATGGATGGAGTAGTGATGTTGTGGCAGCCTCTGATTGTTGGTTAAATAGACGGATATAGAAAGATAGAAAAGTAGAAAGACAGACAGATGGCCAGATAGAAAT
This sequence comes from Coenobita brevimanus, assembly GCF_032717465.1. Lineage (NCBI taxonomy): Eukaryota > Metazoa > Arthropoda > Malacostraca > Decapoda > Coenobitidae > Coenobita > Coenobita brevimanus. The sequence goes on from NC_137066.1 coordinate 9,607,329, forward strand.
AAGATGGGCAGATATATAGAACTAGTAAATTTTCCTTAATCATGACTGACAGAAGCCTCAACAGCCAACACTGATAGATAGCTGGGTCTTGTCAGTGAGGGCCCGGCATCGAAGCCAACATCACATACAGGCTTCTTGTACCATATCATCCCAAATTCCTTGCCTGATTTTTTTGTTTTCCTTAGCATATTCTCCATACGTTTATATATATATATATATATATATATATATATATATATATATATATATATATATATATATATATATATATATATATATATATATATATATATATATATATATATATATATATATATATATATATATATATATATATATATATATATATATATATATATATATATATATATATATGTGTGTGTGTGTGTGTGTGTGTGCGTTCGCGCCTGCGCGAGCGGGCATGTGAATGGTACTTAATTCCAACAATAATGATTTCCATATCAAGTTATTTCCTTTAGGCTATTATAGTTATCCTACCAATCATATTTTACCGCTTGTACTTGTAACATAAATAGGTCTGTGTCTGCCACACACTTCTCTTTCTTTTTGTTCCTCTGTTTAATCAGTCCCACTGGATTAAATTCTGAGCGTACCTTAATAGAAATCATCATAACAGACAGGGAAAGAAACCAAATCTGTGAGCGAGAACCAGGTTTCGATTCACTGAAGCTATAGGATTTCTCTACTTAATTATTTACAACATTGCTTCACATGATGAATACTCTTTACAACATTGATCAGTTTTCCATCCACACCGAACATACCCAACAACTTTCATCCAGGGAAATAATCAGATGTGTGGTTGAGAACCGGGTTATGATCTAATTCCAGCGATGGGGATTATTTTTTTTATTAACTCTGATAAATTTACTCTATTACTCTTCACATATGAACACTGCAATATACAGTATTCATCAGGTGTCTATTCACATCGTAAAACGTTTCATTTTTCATCTCCATTTCCTTTCTAAAACTTAAATCACAAATGCACTTCCATATGCTTTCTATTCTCTCTACACTACTGAAAACATTCGAGCTAGATAACTATTACTGACCTAAAAAATACCCCGTTCATCACTCAAATCAATCGTATATGTCTTATTACCCCTGTCACTCTTCCTACAAATTTCATTCCTACAACACTCACCATACATATTCCATAATAACTTCAGCACTGTCTTCTGCCACCTCTTGTACGTAGGTGATATTAAAACCATTTTCTCTTCCACGGGTACAGTTGTGTTAATCCAGGCATTTTGACATATTGCCCACAGACAGTTCACAGTACTCTCTCCACCACACTGAGTCATTTCTGCAAATACCTGACAACAATTTAGCAGAAACACACTTAAGCATAAACAGACTAAACACAAACCTCACAGACACACAGGAAGAGGGCCCTGATCCATGACTATCAACCAGGCTGAGATTTTTTTTTTTTCCTGTGCTGGAAGTTACTTAACTGTTTAAATAAGGAAGCACAACACGCTCTCTCTCTCTCTCTCTCTCTCTCTCTCTCTCTCTCTCTCTCTCTCTCTCTCTCTCTCTCTCTCTCTCTCTCTCTCTCTCTCTCTCTCTCTCTCTCTCTCTCTCTCTCTCTCTC
>NC_137066.1:9613952-9638869 GCF_032717465.1 Coenobita brevimanus
ACTTGCTGCATCAAATGCCTAACTATAAAGATCTGATCATTGCAACCACGTCCCTTTCTAAAACCAGCCTGTTCATCCCTCAGAATACCCTCAACCACCGGCTCCAACCTATTTAACAACACTCTACTGAAAACTTTCAAAGCTATCGGTGACAAAGAGATTCCCCTCCAATTACCACATTCACTCAGGTCTCCCTTCTTCGGAACTTTAACACTTACACCATTCTTCCAAACTGATGGTAGTAACCCCGTCACCCATATCTTATTGAATAGCTTGGTCAAGATCATTATTAATCTATCCCCCTCCACTTTAAACATTTCCGGAAATAAACCATCCTCCCCTGGTGCCTTATTATTCTTTAACTGTTTTACTGCTTTCTCCACTTCTGCAAGCCTCAACTCTCCTCTTTCTATATTTAAATCTTCCTGAGCAGACGGTATATCCTCTTCTGGTGGTATTGGTCTATTAAGAACTGCCTCAAAATGCTCTTTCCATCTATTTTTAATATCTCCATCTTTGGTCAATAAATTTCCTTCCCTGTCTCTAACTGGTATTTCCTTGCATTTACCTGCATTACCACTCAGTTCTCAAATCGATTCATATGCTATTCTTTGACTCTGTCCATCATTTTTGTTTATTAAGATTTCAGTCTCTGCAACCTTTTCATCCACACATCTTCTTTTATCTCTCCTAGCTAACCTTCTTACTTCTGAATTCAAACTCCAGTACACAGCTCTTGCTAATTCAATCTCTCGTTCATCAACGCATTGCATCTCACTCCTCAATTTAGCCTCACCTCAGCTGAATAAAAACGCCATGCCTTACATGAAGCTATATATATTGTTACATAGCCTTTGATTTCATCATCCTTTGTGTAATCTTAACGCACAGTATGCTGCAGGTTTGATCACGAGCGTGTTCTGCCTCAGTTCCCCCCTTCTACCGTTGTAGTAGTGTAAGTCGTCATTTCTGTTGTTCAGAGCAGGATTGTCAACTCTTTGTCCCCGTGGCTTCATTTGCGCGTCCTTCTTACAAGTTGTATCAAGCTCTGCTGGCCCCTATATAATGAGCTCAGTCTCTGCATCATTGCCACTTAGATCTACTCCTCATTTTGTTCACATCTCTGTCCTCCCCTGTACAGTTATTATTGTGAGTGCTCAAGAAGTCTCCAACCATCTAGCAGCTCTGTGTAATTTGAGTATAACTGTTGTTGCATTTTTTCTTGTGCTGTATAGTATAAGTTTAATTCTTAGGCCTAGTAAGGTTTTTGTAATTTATATAAAGGTTCTTGTTGTTAGCCATTGTTCATAATAGTTTGTATCTGTAATAATTTATCTTGCATTAACTGAGCATTACGCACTGTCTTTTCATTTTATCAGTGCTGACTTAGGTAAATTTACTCTTGCTAATTTCATGTTAAAAGAGGCTATTGCAGTTAACCATATATTTAACCTGTTTTTGCCATTACGTTATCCTTATGAGTCCTGAATGTTTTGTTGTTAGTTTGAGCATTAAACTTTAACTTGTAATTTTACCTAACTCTTTTGTTATGAACCTGGAACTTTACGGGACAGTAGTGATTTTTAGTATTCTCACTTAAAGTGTATATACATTATCTTTCTCTGTTCCGTAACATAAATTTGGCGACCTCTTATCAGGATATTCAGGATATTATCATAAGGATATTGCTTGATATTTTGTGACTGTTACTTATTCATGATGTCTACTATTACTACACTTGATGAAGCCAAAGATTTTTTGTCAAATGTGCAAACAGTGTGTGATGTAGAAAACAGAACAAAGAATGAACTTAAGCTTGTTGCTCAACAATTGGGAATTGCTGTTAGCTCTCATCATTCTAAAGATCAAATTGTTGACATGATTAATGAAAGCTTGTTTAATGTAACTCCTCCAAATGAGCAAACGCAGATTGAATTAGCTAAGTTACAGCTAGCCCTGCAGGAAGCTCAGGCTAAGGAGGAGGAGTCTCGTGTTAAGGAGGCTGAATTTCAAGCACGTGCTTAGGAGGCTGAGTCTCAGGCTCGTATTCAGAAGGCTGAATTTCAAGCAAGTGCTAAGGAGGCTGAATTTCAGGCCCGTTCTAAGGAGGCTGAGGCACAAGTTGAAATTGCTAGGATTCAGGCAGACCATGAGTATCGCATGAAACAAGGTGGAACTGGATCATCTAGCTCTGATGATTTTGATGTGGCTAAAAATGTTAAACTTGTCCCTCCTTTTAATGAATCTGATTTAACAAAGTATTTTCAGTTGTTTGAGAGGGTAGCTACAGGTTTTAATTGGCCCAAACAGTATTGGCCAGTACTCCTTCAAACTGTTCTCACCGGTAAAGCTCAAGTAACTTATGCATCTTTGCCTCAGGATCAATCTGATAATTATGATGTAGTTAAGAGCTTGATTCTTAAGGCCTATGAGCTTGTTCCTGAAGCTTATAGAGTAAAATTTAGGACAACTTACAAGCAAGATAAGCAATCCCATGTTGAGTATGCAAAAATCAAAGAAGATCTGTTAGAGCAGTGGTTAAATTCTAAGAATGTGGATTCTGATTTTGGTAAATTTAAGCAGATGATTTTGCTGGAGGATTTCAAGAGGTGTATTAGTAAAGATGTAAGCCTATATCTTGATGAGAGAAGAATAGATAATTTGTCTGATGCTGCAGTTTTAGCTGATGAATATGTTCTCACTCACAAGAGATATTCTAAAGAAAAAGGGAAAGCTGAGACTAAGTACGTTGCCTCTACTCAGAGTACAGGTAACAGAAAAGAGAATAAGGATGATGTTTCTCAAGAAGAAATACCAGCTTCACCTCTAGATTTCAGAAAAGTAAATGTACTTATTGTAGTAAGCTTGGTCATACTACGGAGAAATGTTTCAGGAGACAGCGTGATGTGAACAAAAAGGAGTCTCTAAATATTCAGTCAATTGGTCTAGTGTCCACTCTTGAGAGTTCCCAGAATTCTTTGACTAAGTTAACTGAACCTGCTTTGAGGGGTAACTTAAATTCTCATGATGGAGCTCCTCTTTTGAGCAGTAACGTGGGTGACACTCTCAAGAGTTCATGTACTAATTTCCTGTCTGATGGTTTTGTCAGTCCTCTGGACAGTAATGACAGGAAATCAGTTAAAATATATCGTGATACAGGTGCTTGCCAATCCCTTATGCTGACCAGTGTTCTAGGCTCTAATGTTAATTCCTCTGATGAAACTGTAATCTTACAAGGTGTAGGGAATAGTTACTTCTCTGTCCCTCTGTGCAGAGTGAATTTAGAGTCTGGTTTTGTTAATGGTTCCGTTATGGTTGGGTTGGTTGAGACACTCCCAATGTCAGGTGTAACTTTCTTACTTGGAAATGATATTGGTGGAAGTCAAGTGTGTCCAGCTCCTCAGTTGTCTAGTGAGCCAGTGGCTGCGACCGGGGATTGCGATGTCCCTGATGTGTTCCCTGCATGTGCTGTCACTAGGGCTAAGTCTAAAGTTACTGGTGATTTAGAGGATAATGATGATGATGATGTTATCCTACCTGACACTTTTCTTGCTAATTTGGACCACTCACCAGATGAGGCAGTACCCCGTAGTGTTGATAATTTGTCTCGTCAAGAGTTGGTTGAGTTGCAGGTTGCTGACCCTGAGTTGAAAGGTCTAGCTAACTCTGCTTACAGTGAAGAAGAGTCAGCCGGTGCTTCTACTTGTTATTATGTAAAGTCAGGAGTACTTATGAGGAAGTGGAGACCCCCAGCATCATCAGCCGACTGTGAATGGGAGGTTGTACATCAAGTTCTCATCCCTCGTGTTTGTAGCCAGGATATCATTAGAGTGGCTCATGATTCCAGTTTGGCAGGACACCTTGGAGTGAGGAAGACTGTGGCACGCATTTTGAAACACTTCTACTGGCCAGGTATCTTCAGGGATGTTTCCTGGTATTGTAAGTCTTGTCACACCTGTCAAGTTGTGGGGAAGTGTAATCAGACCAAAAAGATTGCACCTCTAGTTCCCATTCCTCTTTTGAGGCGCCTCTCACCCGTGTGTTGGTGGATATTGTGGGCCCTCTTCCTAAGACTTCTTCATTATTTTCTCATGTGTTGACCCTGATTGATATGGCTACTCGTTATCCTGAAGCCATTCCACTTAGAAATATCTCAGCAAAGAACGTGGTTAAGGAAATGCTAGGGTTCTTCACAAAGTTTGGTCTGCCCAAGGAGGTACAGTCAGACCGGGAAGTAATTTCATGTCGAATGTTTTCAAGCAGTCTCTGAAAGAGTTGGGCATCACCCAGATCACGTCTTCAGCTTACCATCCCCAGACCCAAGGAGCGCTGGAGAGATATCATCAAACACTCAAATCGATGCTCAAGAAATACTGTTTGGAACATCAGAAAGACTGGGATAAAGGTCTTCCATTCGTTGTGTTTGCCACAAGAGAATCTCCAAATGAATCACTGGGCTTCTCACCTTTTGAACTACTGTCTGGCCATGAAGTAAGAGGACCCCTTAAGCTACTCAAGGAATGCTGGCTGTCGGAGGAAGATGACGTCAACCTGCTGGAGTATGTGATGAAGTTCAAAGAACGGCTGTCCACTGCTTTACAGCTGGCGATAGAGAATTTAGGAGCTGCTCAGGAGAAGATGAAGACTTGGTATGATAAGAAGTCCAGGTTACGCCACTTTCAGCCAGGAGATCAGGTTTTGATTCTGCTACCAGTGTATGGGCAACCTCTTCAAGCCAAGTTTAGTGGTCCTTATTTCGTGGAGAAGAAACTCAGTGATGTCAACTATGCCATCGCCACACCAGATCGTAGAAAGAGCAAGCAACTATGTCACATCAACATGCTAAAGTTATATCACAGGCGGGACGAAAATAATCCAGTCTGCACTGTAGCTGTTCCACCCGAGTCTGCAAGTGTAGCTCTCCCATGCAGTATGAGCCTGAGTGATAGTTTGGGGAAGAATCCTGATATCATGAATGATCTCCAGACTAAGCTTTCTCATCTACCTCCCGAGGAAAGGCAGGAGTTTTCGGCATTACTGCAAGAGTACCCGCAAGTGTTCCGTGCTACTCCAGGAAGAACCACTGTGTTGATGCATGATGTCGATGTTGGAGACGCAAAGCCAATTAAACTGCCTCCTTACCGTGTGAACCCAGTGAAAGTTCCTCTCATCGAGAAGGAGCTTGGCTACCTGTTGGACCACAAGATGATTGAGCCATGTCAGGGCGAGTGGAGTTCTCCTGTCACTCTGGTCCCTAAGCCAGGTGGGTCACAGCGGCTTTGCATTGACTACAGACGTGTTAATCAGATAACCAAAACAGACACTTACCCTCTCCCTCGTGTGGAAGATTGCATAGACAAGATCGGAAAGGCTAGGTACATAAGTAAGTTTGATTTGTTAAAGGGATACTGGCAAGTACCTATGACTGAACGTGCTAGGGAGATCTCATGTTTTGTAACTCTAGGAAAGACTTTTGCATGTTCGGTAATGCCATATGGTATGAAGAATGCACCAGCCACATTTCAGAAGCTCATGAATGTTGTAACAGAGGGTTTGGCAGGGTGTGTTGTTTATATTGATGATGTATTAATCTTCAGTGACAACTGGAAAGATCACCTATGCCATATCAGTAAATTTCTTGACCGTTTAGTTCAGGCTAATCTTGTAGCTAATTTATCAAAGTGTGAGTTTGGTCAAGCTAAAGTTCAGTACCTTGGGTACGTGATTGGTGATGGACATGTTGCACCACCGACAGCTAAGGTTCAGGTTATAAGTGATCTTCCCAGACCTAAAAGTAGGAAAGAGCTACAAAGATTTTTGGGAATGGTAGGTTATTACAGGAGATTTGTTCTTAACTTTTCAATTCTTGTATCACCACTTACAGACCTACTGAAAAAGGGAGTTAAATTTGTCTGGACCGATAACTGTGAATCCTCTTTCAACAAACTTAAAGCTATTCTATTAAGTCAGCCAGTGCTCGCTACTCCAAATTTTGCTAAGCCTTTTAAGATGGCTGTTGATGCAAGTGATACAGGAGCTGGGGCTGTTTTGCTGCAAGAGGATGATCAGGGTATTGAACACCCTGTATCTTATTACAGTAAGAAGTTCACTCCACCTCAAAAGAACTACTCCACTATTGAGAAAGAGCTTTTGGCCTTGATTTTGGGTTTACAGCATTTTTCATTATATTTGTGTTCTGGTTTTGACCCCATAGTCATTTATACCAATCATAACCCACTGAAATTCCTTAGTAAGTTTAAAGATAAAAATCATAGATTGACAAGATGGAGTCTACTTCTTCAGGAGTATTCATTAGACATACAACATGTCAAGGGGAAAGAAAATGTTATTGCAGATTGCTTATCTAGACTTTAGACATATTGTTTTAGAGTAATAAGAAATTTCCTTTGTAAATTTCTTTTTCTTTGTGGGGAGGTGTTACATAGCCTATGATTTCATCATCCTTTGTGTAATCTTAACGCACAGAATGCTGCATGTTTGATCACGAGCGTGTTCTGCCTCAGTTCCCCCCTTCTACCGTTATAGTAGTGTAAGTCGTCATTTCTGTTGTTCAGAGCGGGATTGTCAACTCTTTGTCCCCTACAGCTTCATTTGCGCGTCCTTCTTACAAGTTGTATCAAGCTCTGCTGGCCCCTATATAATGAGCTCAGTCTCTGCATCATTGCCACTTAGATCTACTCCTCATTTTGTTCACATCTCTGTCCTCCCCTGTACAGTTATTATTGTGAGTGCTCAAGAAGTCTCCAACCATCTAGCAGCTCTGTGTAATTTGAGTATAACTGTTGTTGCATTTTTTCTTGTGCTGTATAGTATAAGTTTAATTCTTAGGCCTAGTAAGGTTTTTGTAATTTATATAAAGGTTCTTGTTGTTAGCCATTGTTCATAATAGTTTGTATCTGTAATAATTTATCTTGCATTAACTGAGCATTACGCACTGTATTTTCATTTTATCAGGGCTGACTTAGGTAAATTTACTCTTGCTAATTTCATGTTAATAGAGGCTATTGCAGTTAACCATATATTTAACCTGTTTTTGCCATTACATTATCCTTATGAGTCCTGAATGTTTTGTTGTTAGTTTGAGCATTAAACTTTAACTTGTAATTTTACCTAACTCTTTTGTTATGAACCTGGAACTTTACGGGACAGTAGTGATTTTTAGTATTCTCACTTAAAGTGTATATACATTATCTTTCTCTGTTCCGTAACATAAATTTGGCGACCTCTTATCAGGATATTCAGGATATTATCATAAGGATATTGTTTGATATTTTGTGACTGTTACTTATTCATGATGTCTACTATTACTACACTTGATGAAGCCAAAGATTTTTTGTCAAATGTGCAAACAGTGTGTGATGTAGAAAACAGAACAAAGAATGAACTTAAGCTTGTTGCTCAACAATTGGGAATTGCTGTTAGCTCTCATCATTCTAAAGATCAAATTGTTGACATGATTAATGAAAGCTTGTTTAATGTAACTCCTCCAAATGAGCAAACGCAGATTGAATTAGCTAAGTTACAGCTAGCCCTGCAGGAAGCTCAGGCTAAGGAGGAGGAGTCTCGTGTTAAGGAGGCTGAATTTCAAGCACGTGCTTAGGAGGCTGAGTCTCAGGCTCGTATTCAGAAGGCTGAATTTCAAGCAAGTGCTAAGGAGGCTGAATTTCAGGCCCGTTCTAAGGAGGCTGAGGCACAAGTTGAAATTGCTAGGATTCAGGCAGACCATGAGTATCGCATGAAACAAGGTGGAACTGGATCATCTAGCTCTGATGATTTTGATGTGGCTAAAAATGTTAAACTTGTCCCTCCTTTTAATGAATCTGATTTAACAAAGTATTTTCAGTTGTTTGAGAGGGTAGCTACAGGTTTTAATTGGCCCAAACAGTATTGGCCAGTACTCCTTCAAACTGTTCTCACCGGTAAAGCTCAAGTAACTTATGCATCTTTGCCTCAGGATCAATCTGATAATTATGATGTAGTTAAGAGCTTGATTCTTAAGGCCTATGAGCTTGTTCCTGAAGCTTATAGAGTAAAATTTAGGACAACTTACAAGCAAGATAAGCAATCCCATGTTGAGTATGCAAAAATCAAAGAAGATCTGTTAGAGCAGTGGTTAAATTCTAAGAATGTGGATTCTGATTTTGGTAAATTTAAGCAGATGATTTTGCTGGAGGATTTCAAGAGGTGTATTAGTAAAGATGTAAGCCTATATCTTGATGAGAGAAGAATAGATAATTTGTCTGATGCTGCAGTTTTAGCTGATGAATATGTTCTCACTCACAAGAGATATTCTAAAGAAAAAGGGAAAGCTGAGACTAAGTACGTTGCCTCTACTCAGAGTACAGGTAACAGAAAAGAGAATAAGGATGATGTTTCTCAAGAAGAAATACCAGCTTCACCTCTAGATTTCAGAAAAGTAAATGTACTTATTGTAGTAAGCTTGGTCATACTACGGAGAAATGTTTCAGGAGACAGCGTGATGTGAACAAAAAGGAGTCTCTAAATATTCAGTCAATTGGTCTAGTGTCCACTCTTGAGAGTTCCCAGAATTCTTTGACTAAGTTAACTGAACCTGCTTTGAGGGGTAACTTAAATTCTCATGATGGAGCTCCTCTTTTGAGCAGTAACGTGGGTGACACTCTCAAGAGTTCATGTACTAATTTCCTGTCTGATGGTTTTGTCAGTCCTCTGGACAGTAATGACAGGAAATCAGTTAAAATATATCGTGATACAGGTGCTTGCCAATCCCTTATGCTGACCAGTGTTCTAGGCTCTAATGTTAATTCCTCTGATGAAACTGTAATCTTACAAGGTGTAGGGAATAGTTACTTCTCTGTCCCTCTGTGCAGAGTGAATTTAGAGTCTGGTTTTGTTAATGGTTCCGTTATGGTTGGGTTGGTTGAGACACTCCCAATGTCAGGTGTAACTTTCTTACTTGGAAATGATATTGGTGGAAGTCAAGTGTGTCCAGCTCCTCAGTTGTCTAGTGAGCCAGTGGCTGCGACCGGGGATTGCGATGTCCCTGATGTGTTCCCTGCATGTGCTGTCACTAGGGCTAAGTCTAAAGTTACTGGTGATTTAGAGGATAATGATGATGATGATGTTATCCTACCTGACACTTTTCTTGCTAATTTGGACCACTCACCAGATGAGGCAGTACCCCGTAGTGTTGATAATTTGTCTCGTCAAGAGTTGGTTGAGTTGCAGGTTGCTGACCCTGAGTTGAAAGGTCTAGCTAACTCTGCTTACAGTGAAGAAGAGTCAGCCGGTGCTTCTACTTGTTATTATGTAAAGTCAGGAGTACTTATGAGGAAGTGGAGACCCCCAGCATCATCAGCCGACTGTGAATGGGAGGTTGTACATCAAGTTCTCATCCCTCGTGTTTGTAGCCAGGATATCATTAGAGTGGCTCATGATTCCAGTTTGGCAGGACACCTTGGAGTGAGGAAGACTGTGGCACGCATTTTGAAACACTTCTACTGGCCAGGTATCTTCAGGGATGTTTCCTGGTATTGTAAGTCTTGTCACACCTGTCAAGTTGTGGGGAAGTGTAATCAGACCAAAAGATTGCACCTCTAGTTCCCATTCCTCTTTTGAGGCGCCTCTCACCCGTGTGTTGGTGGATATTGTGGGCCCTCTTCCTAAGACTTCTTCATTATTTTCTCATGTGTTGACCCTGATTGATATGGCTACTCGTTATCCTGAAGCCATTCCACTTAGAAATATCTCAGCAAAGAACGTGGTTAAGGAAATGCTAGGGTTCTTCACAAAGTTTGGTCTGCCCAAGGAGGTACAGTCAGACCGGGAAGTAATTTCATGTCGAATGTTTTCAAGCAGTCTCTGAAAGAGTTGGGCATCACCCAGATCACGTCTTCAGCTTACCATCCCCAGACCCAAGGAGCGCTGGAGAGATATCATCAAACACTCAAATCGATGCTCAAGAAATACTGTTTGGAACATCAGAAAGACTGGGATAAAGGTCTTCCATTCGTTGTGTTTGCCACAAGAGAATCTCCAAATGAATCACTGGGCTTCTCACCTTTTGAACTACTGTCTGGCCATGAAGTAAGAGGACCCCTTAAGCTACTCAAGGAATGCTGGCTGTCGGAGGAAGATGACGTCAACCTGCTGGAGTATGTGATGAAGTTCAAAGAACGGCTGTCCACTGCTTTACAGCTGGCGATAGAGAATTTAGGAGCTGCTCAGGAGAAGATGAAGACTTGGTATGATAAGAAGTCCAGGTTACGCCACTTTCAGCCAGGAGATCAGGTTTTGATTCTGCTACCAGTGTATGGGCAACCTCTTCAAGCCAAGTTTAGTGGTCCTTATTTCGTGGAGAAGAAACTCAGTGATGTCAACTATGCCATCGCCACACCAGATCGTAGAAAGAGCAAGCAACTATGTCACATCAACATGCTAAAGTTATATCACAGGCGGGACGAAAATAATCCAGTCTGCACTGTAGCTGTTCCACCCGAGTCTGCAAGTGTAGCTCTCCCATGCAGTATGAGCCTGAGTGATAGTTTGGGGAAGAATCCTGATATCATGAATGATCTCCAGACTAAGCTTTCTCATCTACCTCCCGAGGAAAGGCAGGAGTTTTCGGCATTACTGCAAGAGTACCCGCAAGTGTTCCGTGCTACTCCAGGAAGAACCACTGTGTTGATGCATGATGTCGATGTTGGAGACGCAAAGCCAATTAAACTGCCTCCTTACCGTGTGAACCCAGTGAAAGTTCCTCTCATCGAGAAGGAGCTTGGCTACCTGTTGGACCACAAGATGATTGAGCCATGTCAGGGCGAGTGGAGTTCTCCTGTCACTCTGGTCCCTAAGCCAGGTGGGTCACAGCGGCTTTGCATTGACTACAGACGTGTTAATCAGATAACCAAAACAGACACTTACCCTCTCCCTCGTGTGGAAGATTGCATAGACAAGATCGGAAAGGCTAGGTACATAAGTAAGTTTGATTTGTTAAAGGGATACTGGCAAGTACCTATGACTGAACGTGCTAGGGAGATCTCATGTTTTGTAACTCTAGGAAAGACTTTTGCATGTTCGGTAATGCCATATGGTATGAAGAATGCACCAGCCACATTTCAGAAGCTCATGAATGTTGTAACAGAGGGTTTGGCAGGGTGTGTTGTTTATATTGATGATGTATTAATCTTCAGTGACAACTGGAAAGATCACCTATGCCATATCAGTAAATTTCTTGACCGTTTAGTTCAGGCTAATCTTGTAGCTAATTTATCAAAGTGTGAGTTTGGTCAAGCTAAAGTTCAGTACCTTGGGTACGTGATTGGTGATGGACATGTTGCACCACCGACAGCTAAGGTTCAGGTTATAAGTGATCTTCCCAGACCTAAAAGTAGGAAAGAGCTACAAAGATTTTTGGGAATGGTAGGTTATTACAGGAGATTTGTTCTTAACTTTTCAATTCTTGTATCACCACTTACAGACCTACTGAAAAAGGGAGTTAAATTTGTCTGGACCGATAACTGTGAATCCTCTTTCAACAAACTTAAAGCTATTCTATTAAGTCAGCCAGTGCTCGCTACTCCAAATTTTGCTAAGCCTTTTAAGATGGCTGTTGATGCAAGTGATACAGGAGCTGGGGCTGTTTTGCTGCAAGAGGATGATCAGGGTATTGAACACCCTGTATCTTATTACAGTAAGAAGTTCACTCCACCTCAAAAGAACTACTCCACTATTGAGAAAGAGCTTTTGGCCTTGATTTTGGGTTTACAGCATTTTTCATTATATTTGTGTTCTGGTTTTGACCCCATAGTCATTTATACCAATCATAACCCACTGAAATTCCTTAGTAAGTTTAAAGATAAAAATCATAGATTGACAAGATGGAGTCTACTTCTTCAGGAGTATTCATTAGACATACAACATGTCAAGGGGAAAGAAAATGTTATTGCAGATTGCTTATCTAGACTTTAGACATATTGTTTTAGAGTAATAAGAAATTTCCTTTGTAAATTTCTTTTTCTTTGTGGGGAGGTGTTACATAGCCTATGATTTCATCATCCTTTGTGTAATCTTAACGCACAGAATGCTGCATGTTTGATCACGAGCGTGTTCTGCCTCAGTTCCCCCCTTCTACCGTTATAGTAGTGTAAGTCGTCATTTCTGTTGTTCAGAGCGGGATTGTCAACTCTTTGTCCCCTACAGCTTCATTTGCGCGTCCTTCTTACAAGTTGTATCAAGCTCTGCTGGCCCCTATATAATGAGCTCAGTCTCTGCATCATTGCCACTTAGATCTACTCCTCATTTTGTTCACATCTCTGTCCTCCCCTGTACAGTTATTATTGTGAGTGCTCAAGAAGTCTCCAACCATCTAGCAGCTCTGTGTAATTTGAGTATAACTGTTGTTGCATTTTTTCTTGTGCTGTATAGTATAAGTTTAATTCTTAGGCCTAGTAAGGTTTTTGTAATTTATATAAAGGTTCTTGTTGTTAGCCATTGTTCATAATAGTTTGTATCTGTAATAATTTATCTTGCATTAACTGAGCATTACGCACTGTATTTTCATTTTATCAGGGCTGACTTAGGTAAATTTACTCTTGCTAATTTCATGTTAATAGAGGCTATTGCAGTTAACCATATATTTAACCTGTTTTTGCCATTACATTATCCTTATGAGTCCTGAATGTTTTGTTGTTAGTTTGAGCATTAAACTTTAACTTGTAATTTTACCTAACTCTTTTGTTATGAACCTGGAACTTTACGGGACAGTAGTGATTTTTAGTATTCTCACTTAAAGTGTATATACATTATCTTTCTCTGTTCCGTAACATAAATTTGGCGACCTCTTATCAGGATATTCAGGATATTATCATAAGGATATTGTTTGATATTTTGTGACTGTTACTTATTCATGATGTCTACTATTACTACACTTGATGAAGCCAAAGATTTTTTGTCAAATGTGCAAACAGTGTGTGATGTAGAAAACAGAACAAAGAATGAACTTAAGCTTGTTGCTCAACAATTGGGAATTGCTGTTAGCTCTCATCATTCTAAAGATCAAATTGTTGACATGATTAATGAAAGCTTGTTTAATGTAACTCCTCCAAATGAGCAAACGCAGATTGAATTAGCTAAGTTACAGCTAGCCCTGCAGGAAGCTCAGGCTAAGGAGGAGGAGTCTCGTGTTAAGGAGGCTGAATTTCAAGCACGTGCTTAGGAGGCTGAGTCTCAGGCTCGTATTCAGAAGGCTGAATTTCAAGCAAGTGCTAAGGAGGCTGAATTTCAGGCCCGTTCTAAGGAGGCTGAGGCACAAGTTGAAATTGCTAGGATTCAGGCAGACCATGAGTATCGCATGAAACAAGGTGGAACTGGATCATCTAGCTCTGATGATTTTGATGTGGCTAAAAATGTTAAACTTGTCCCTCCTTTTAATGAATCTGATTTAACAAAGTATTTTCAGTTGTTTGAGAGGGTAGCTACAGGTTTTAATTGGCCCAAACAGTATTGGCCAGTACTCCTTCAAACTGTTCTCACCGGTAAAGCTCAAGTAACTTATGCATCTTTGCCTCAGGATCAATCTGATAATTATGATGTAGTTAAGAGCTTGATTCTTAAGGCCTATGAGCTTGTTCCTGAAGCTTATAGAGTAAAATTTAGGACAACTTACAAGCAAGATAAGCAATCCCATGTTGAGTATGCAAAAATCAAAGAAGATCTGTTAGAGCAGTGGTTAAATTCTAAGAATGTGGATTCTGATTTTGGTAAATTTAAGCAGATGATTTTGCTGGAGGATTTCAAGAGGTGTATTAGTAAAGATGTAAGCCTATATCTTGATGAGAGAAGAATAGATAATTTGTCTGATGCTGCAGTTTTAGCTGATGAATATGTTCTCACTCACAAGAGATATTCTAAAGAAAAAGGGAAAGCTGAGACTAAGTACGTTGCCTCTACTCAGAGTACAGGTAACAGGAAAGAGAATAAGGATGATGTTTCTCAAGAAGTAAATACCAGCTTCACCTCTAGATTTCAGAAGAGTAAATGTACTTATTGTAGTAAGCTTGGTCATACTACGGAGAAATGTTTCAGGAGACAGCGTGATGTGAACAAAAAGGAGTCTCTAAATATTCAGTCAATTGGTCTAGTGTCCACTCTTGAGAGTTCCCAGAATTCTTTGACTAAGTTAACTGAACCTGCTTTGAGGGGTAACTTAAATTCTCATGATGGAGCTCCTCTTTTGAGCAGTAACGTGGGTGACACTCTCAAGAGTTCATGTACTAATTTCCTGTCTGATGGTTTTGTCAGTCCTCTGGACAGTAATGACAGGAAATCAGTTAAAATATATCGTGATACAGGTGCTTGCCAATCCCTTATGCTGACCAGTGTTCTAGGCTCTAATGTTAATTCCTCTGATGAAACTGTAATCTTACAAGGTGTAGGGAATAGTTACTTCTCTGTCCCTCTGTGCAGAGTGAATTTAGAGTCTGGTTTTGTTAATGGTTCCGTTATGGTTGGGTTGGTTGAGACACTCCCAATGTCAGGTGTAACTTTCTTACTTGGAAATGATATTGGTGGAAGTCAAGTGTGTCCAGCTCCTCAGTTGTCTAGTGAGCCAGTGGCTGCGACCGGGGATTGCGATGTCCCTGATGTGTTCCCTGCATGTGCTGTCACTAGGGCTAAGTCTAAAGTTACTGGTGATTTAGAGGATAATGATGATGATGATGTTATCCTACCTGACACTTTTCTTGCTAATTTGGACCACTCACCAGATGAGGCAGTACCCCGTAGTGTTGATAATTTGTCTCGTCAAGAGTTGGTTGAGTTGCAGGTTGCTGACCCTGAGTTGAAAGGTCTAGCTAACTCTGCTTACAGTGAAGAAGAGTCAGCCGGTGCTTCTACTTGTTATTATGTAAAGTCAGGAGTACTTATGAGGAAGTGGAGACCCCCAGCATCATCAGCCGACTGTGAATGGGAGGTTGTACATCAAGTTCTCATCCCTCGTGTTTGTAGCCAGGATATCATTAGAGTGGCTCATGATTCCAGTTTGGCAGGACACCTTGGAGTGAGGAAGACTGTGGCACGCATTTTGAAACACTTCTACTGGCCAGGTATCTTCAGGGATGTTTCCTGGTATTGTAAGTCTTGTCACACCTGTCAAGTTGTGGGGAAGTGTAATCAGACCAAAAAGATTGCACCTCTAGTTCCCATTCCTCTTTTGAGGCGCCTCTCACCCGTGTGTTGGTGGATATTGTGGGCCCTCTTCCTAAGACTTCTTCATTATTTTCTCATGTGTTGACCCTGATTGATATGGCTACTCGTTATCCTGAAGCCATTCCACTTAGAAATATCTCAGCAAAGAACGTGGTTAAGGAAATGCTAGGGTTCTTCACAAAGTTTGGTCTGCCCAAGGAGGTACAGTCAGACCGGGGAAGTAATTTCATGTCGAATGTTTTCAAGCAGTCTCTGAAAGAGTTGGGCATCACCCAGATCACGTCTTCAGCTTACCATCCCCAGACCCAAGGAGCGTTGGAGAGATATCATCAAACACTCAAATCGATGCTCAAGAAATACTGTTTGGAACATCAGAAAGACTGGGATAAAGGTCTTCCATTCGTTGTGTTTGCCACAAGAGAATCTCCAAATGAATCACTGGGCTTCTCACCTTTTGAACTACTGTCTGGCCATGAAGTAAGAGGACCCCTTAAGCTACTCAAGGAATGCTGGCTGTCGGAGGAAGATGACGTCAACCTGCTGGAGTATGTGATGAAGTTCAAAGAACGGCTGTCCACTGCTTTACAGCTGGCGATAGAGAATTTAGGAGCTGCTCAGGAGAAGATGAAGACTTGGTATGATAAGAAGTCCAGGTTACGCCACTTTCAGCCAGGAGATCAGGTTTTGATTCTGCTACCAGTGTATGGGCAACCTCTTCAAGCCAAGTTTAGTGGTCCTTATTTCGTGGAGAAGAAACTCAGTGATGTCAACTATGCCATCGCCACACCAGATCGTAGAAAGAGCAAGCAACTATGTCACATCAACATGCTAAAGTTATATCACAGGCGGGACGAAAATAATCCAGTCTGCACTGTAGCTGTTCCACCCGAGTCTGCAAGTGTAGCTCTCCCATGCAGTATGAGCCTGAGTGATAGTTTGGGGAAGAATCCTGATATCATGAATGATCTCCAGACTAAGCTTTCTCATCTACCTCCCGAGGAAAGGCAGGAGTTTTCGGCATTACTGCAAGAGTACCCGCAAGTGTTCCGTGCTACTCCAGGAAGAACCACTGTGTTGATGCATGATGTCGATGTTGGAGACGCAAAGCCAATTAAACTGCCTCCTTACCGTGTGAACCCAGTGAAAGTTCCTCTCATCGAGAAGGAGCTTGGCTACCTGTTGGACCACAAGATGATTGAGCCATGTCAGGGCGAGTGGAGTTCTCCTGTCACTCTGGTCCCTAAGCCAGGTGGGTCACAGCGGCTTTGCATTGACTACAGACGTGTTAATCAGATAACCAAAACAGACACTTACCCTCTCCCTCGTGTGGAAGATTGCATAGACAAGATCGGAAAGGCTAGGTACATAAGTAAGTTTGATTTGTTAAAGGGATACTGGCAAGTACCTATGACTGAACGTGCTAGGGAGATCTCATGTTTTGTAACTCTAGGAAAGACTTTGCATGTTCGGTAATGCCATATGGTATGAAGAATGCACCAGCCACATTTCAGAAGCTCATGAATGTTGTAACAGAGGGTTTGGCAGGGTGTGTTGTTTATATTGATGATGTATTAATCTTCAGTGACAACTGGAAAGATCACCTATGCCATATCAGTAAATTTCTTGACCGTTTAGTTCAGGCTAATCTTGTAGCTAATTTATCAAAGTGTGAGTTTGGTCAAGCTAAAGTTCAGTACCTTGGGTACGTGATTGGTGATGGACATGTTGCACCACCGACAGCTAAGGTTCAGGTTATAAGTGATCTTCCCAGACCTAAAAGTAGGAAAGAGCTACAAAGATTTTTGGGAATGGTAGGTTATTACAGGAGATTTGTTCTTAACTTTTCAATTCTTGTATCACCACTTACAGACCTACTGAAAAAGGGAGTTAAATTTGTCTGGACCGATAACTGTGAATCCTCTTTCAACAAACTTAAAGCTATTCTATTAAGTCAGCCAGTGCTCGCTACTCCAAATTTTGCTAAGCCTTTTAAGATGGCTGTTGATGCAAGTGATACAGGAGCTGGGGCTGTTTTGCTGCAAGAGGATGATCAGGGTATTGAACACCCTGTATCTTATTACAGTAAGAAGTTCACTCCACCTCAAAAGAACTACTCCACTATTGAGAAAGAGCTTTTGGCCTTGATTTTGGGTTTACAGCATTTTTCATTATATTTGTGTTCTGGTTTTGACCCCATAGTCATTTATACCAATCATAACCCACTGAAATTCCTTAGTAAGTTTAAAGATAAAAATCATAGATTGACAAGATGGAGTCTACTTCTTCAGGAGTATTCATTAGACATACAACATGTCAAGGGGAAAGAAAATGTTATTGCAGATTGCTTATCTAGACTTTAGACATATTGTTTTAGAGTAATAAGAAATTTCCTTTGTAAATTTCTTTTTCTTTGTGGGGAGGTGTTACATAGCCTATGATTTCATCATCCTTTGTGTAATCTTAACGCACAGAATGCTGCATGTTTGATCACGAGCGTGTTCTGCCTCAGTTCCCCCCTTCTACCGTTATAGTAGTGTAAGTCGTCATTTCTGTTGTTCAGAGCGGGATTGTCAACTCTTTGTCCCCTACAGCTTCATTTGCGCGTCCTTCTTACAAGTTGTATCAAGCTCTGCTGGCCCCTATATAATGAGCTCAGTCTCTGCATCATTGCCACTTAGATCTACTCCTCATTTTGTTCACATCTCTGTCCTCCCCTGTACAGTTATTATTGTGAGTGCTCAAGAAGTCTCCAACCATCTAGCAGCTCTGTGTAATTTGAGTATAACTGTTGTTGCATTTTTTCTTGTGCTGTATAGTATAAGTTTAATTCTTAGGCCTAGTAAGGTTTTTGTAATTTATATAAAGGTTCTTGTTGTTAGCCATTGTTCATAATAGTTTGTATCTGTAATAATTTATCTTGCATTAACTGAGCATTACGCACTGTATTTTCATTTTATCAGGGCTGACTTAGGTAAATTTACTCTTGCTAATTTCATGTTAATAGAGGCTATTGCAGTTAACCATATATTTAACCTGTTTTTGCCATTACATTATCCTTATGAGTCCTGAATGTTTTGTTGTTAGTTTGAGCATTAAACTTTAACTTGTAATTTTACCTAACTCTTTTGTTATGAACCTGGAACTTTACGGGACAGTAGTGATTTTTAGTATTCTCACTTAAAGTGTATATACATTATCTTTCTCTGTTCCGTAACATAAATTTGGCGACCTCTTATCAGGATATTCAGGATATTATCATAAGGATATTGTTTGATATTTTGTGACTGTTACTTATTCATGATGTCTACTATTACTACACTTGATGAAGCCAAAGATTTTTTGTCAAATGTGCAAACAGTGTGTGATGTAGAAAACAGAACAAAGAATGAACTTAAGCTTGTTGCTCAACAATTGGGAATTGCTGTTAGCTCTCATCATTCTAAAGATCAAATTGTTGACATGATTAATGAAAGCTTGTTTAATGTAACTCCTCCAAATGAGCAAACGCAGATTGAATTAGCTAAGTTACAGCTAGCCCTGCAGGAAGCTCAGGCTAAGGAGGAGGAGTCTCGTGTTAAGGAGGCTGAATTTCAAGCACGTGCTTAGGAGGCTGAGTCTCAGGCTCGTATTCAGAAGGCTGAATTTCAAGCAAGTGCTAAGGAGGCTGAATTTCAGGCCTGTTCTAAGGAGGCTGAGGCACAAGTTGAAATTGCTAGGATTCAGGCAGACCATGAGTATCGCATGAAACAAGGTGGAACTGGATCATCTAGCTCTGATGATTTTGATGTGGCTAAAAATGTTAAACTTGTCCCTCCTTTTAATGAATCTGATTTAACAAAGTATTTTCAGTTGTTTGAGAGGGTAGCTACAGGTTTTAATTGGCCCAAACAGTATTGGCCAGTACTCCTTCAAACTGTTCTCACCGGTAAAGCTCAAGTAACTTATGCATCTTTGCCTCAGGATCAATCTGATAATTATGATGTAGTTAAGAGCTTGATTCTTAAGGCCTATGAGCTTGTTCCTGAAGCTTATAGAGTAAAATTTAGGACAACTTACAAGCAAGATAAGCAATCCCATGTTGAGTATGCAAAAATCAAAGAAGATCTGTTAGAGCAGTGGTTAAATTCTAAGAATGTGGATTCTGATTTTGGTAAATTTAAGCAGATGATTTTGCTGGAGGATTTCAAGAGGTGTATTAGTAAAGATGTAAGCCTATATCTTGATGAGAGAAGAATAGATAATTTGTCTGATGCTGCAGTTTTAGCTGATGAATATGTTCTCACTCACAAGAGATATTCTAAAGAAAAAGGGAAAGCTGAGACTAAGTACGTTGCCTCTACTCAGAGTACAGGTAACAGGAAAGAGAATAAGGATGATGTTTCTCAAGAAGAAAATACCAGCTTCACCTCTAGATTTCAGAAAAGTAAATGTACTTATTGTAGTAAGCTTGGTCATACTACGGAGAAATGTTTCAGGAGACAGCGTGATGTGAACAAAAAGGAGTCTCTAAATATTCAGTCAATTGGTCTAGTGTCCACTCTTGAGAGTTCCCAGAATTCTTTAACTAAGTTAACTGAACCTGCTTTGAGGGGTAACTTAAATTCTCATGATGGAGCTCCTCTTTTGAGCAGTAACGTGGGTGACACTCTCAAGAGTTCATGTGCTAATTTCCTGTCTGATGGTTTTGTCAGTCCTCTGGACAGTAATGACAGGAAATCAGTTAAAATATATCGTGATACAGGTGCTTGCCAATCCCTTATGCTGACCAGTGTTCTAGGCTCTAATGTTAATTCCTCTGATGAAACTGTAATCTTACAAGGTGTAGGGAATAGTTACTTCTCTGTCCCTCTGTGCAGAGTGAATTTAGAGTCTGGTTTTGTTAATGGTTCCGTTATGGTTGGGTTGGTTGAGACACTCCCAATGTCAGGTGTAACTTTCTTACTTGGAAATGATATTGGTGGAAGTCAAGTGTGTCCAGCTCCTCAGTTGTCTAGTGAGCCAGTGGCTGCGACCGGGGATTGCGATGTCCCTGATGTGTTCCCTGCATGTGCTGTCACTAGGGCTAAGTCTAAAGTTACTGGTGATTTAGAGGATAATGATGATGATGATGTTATCCTACCTGACACTTTTCTTGCTAATTTGGACCACTCACCAGATGAGGCAGTACCCCGTAGTGTTGATAATTTGTCTCGTCAAGAGTTGGTTGAGTTGCAGGTTGCTGACCCTGAGTTGAAAGGTCTAGCTAACTCTGCTTACAGTGAAGAAGAGTCAGCCGGTGCTTCTACTTGTTATTATGTAAAGTCAGGAGTACTTATGAGGAAGTGGAGACCCCCAGCATCATCAGCCGACTGTGAATGGGAGGTTGTACATCAAGTTCTCATCCCTCGTGTTTGTAGCCAGGATATCATTAGAGTGGCTCATGATTCCAGTTTGGCAGGACACCTTGGAGTGAGGAAGACTGTGGCACGCATTTTGAAACACTTCTACTGGCCAGGTATCTTCAGGGATGTTTCCTGGTATTGTAAGTCTTGTCACACCTGTCAAGTTGTGGGGAAGTGTAATCAGACCGAAAAGGTTGCACCTCTAGTTCCCATTCCTCTTTTGAGGCGCCTTTCACCCGTGTGTTGGTGGATATTGTGGGCCCTCTTCCTAAGACTTCTTCATTATTTTCTCATGTGTTGACCCTGATTGATATGGCTACTCGTTATCCTGAAGCCATTCCACTTAGAAATATCTCAGCAAAGAACGTGGTTAAGGAAATGCTAGGGTTCTTCACAAAGTTTGGTCTGCCCAAGGAGGTACAGTCAGACCGGGGAAGTAATTTCATGTCGAATGTTTTCAAGCAGTCTCTGAAAGAGTTGGGCATCACCCAGATCACGTCTTCAGCTTACCATCCCCAGACCCAAGGAGCGCTGGAGAGATATCATCAAACACTCAAATCGATGCTCAAGAAATACTGTTTGGAACATCAGAAAGACTGGGATAAAGGTCTTCCATTCGTTGTGTTTGCCACAAGAGAATCTCCAAATGAATCACTGGGCTTCTCACCTTTTGAACTACTGTCTGGCCATGAAGTAAGAGGACCCCTTAAGCTACTCAAGGAATGCTGGCTGTCGGAGGAAGATGACGTCAACCTGCTGGAGTATGTGATGAAGTTCAAAGAACGGCTGTCCACTGCTTTACAGCTGGCGAGAGAGAATTTAGGAGCTGCTCAGGAGAAGATGAAGACTTGGTATGATAAGAAGTCCAGGTTACGCCACTTTCAGCCAGGAGATCAGGTTTTGATTCTGCTACCAGTGTATGGGCAACCTCTTCAAGCCAAGTTTAGTGGTCCTTATTTCGTGGAGAAGAAACTCAGTGATGTCAACTATGCCATCGCCACACCAGATCGTAGAAAGAGCAAGCAACTATGTCACATCAACATGCTAAAGTTATATCACAGGCGGGACGAAAATAATCCAGTCTGCACTGTAGCTGTTCCACCCGAGTCTGCAAGTGTAGCTCTCCCATGCAGTATGAGCCTGAGTGATAGTTTGGGGAAGAATCCTGATATCATGAATGATCTCCAGACTAAGCTTTCTCATCTACCTCCCGAGGAAAGGCAGGAGTTTTCGGCATTACTGCAAGAGTACCCGCAAGTGTTCCGTGCTACTCCAGGAAGAACCACTGTGTTGATGCATGATGTCGATGTTGGAGACGCAAAGCCAATTAAACTGCCTCCTTACCGTGTGAACCCAGTGAAAGTTCCTCTCATCGAGAAGGAGCTTGGCTACCTGTTGGACCACAAGATGATTGAGCCATGTCAGGGCGAGTGGAGTTCTCCTGTCACTCTGGTCCCTAAGCCAGGTGGGTCACAGCGGCTTTGCATTGACTACAGACGTGTTAATCAGATAACCAAAACAGACACTTACCCTCTCCCTCGTGTGGAAGATTGCATAGACAAGATCGGAAAGGCTAGGTACATAAGTAAGTTTGATTTGTTAAAGGGATACTGGCAAGTACCTATGACTGAACGTGCTAGGGAGATCTCATGTTTTGTAACTCTAGGAAAGACTTTTGCATGTTCGGTAATGCCATATGGTATGAAGAATGCACCAGCCACATTTCAGAAGCTCATGAATGTTGTAACAGAGGGTTTGGCAGGGTGTGTTGTTTATATTGATGATGTATTAATCTTCAGTGACAACTGGAAAGATCACCTATGCCATATCAGTAAATTTCTTGACCGTTTAGTTCAGGCTAATCTTGTAGCTAATTTATCAAAGTGTGAGTTTGGTCAAGCTAAAGTTCAGTACCTTGGGTACGTGATTGGTGATGGACATGTTGCACCACCGACAGCTAAGGTTCAGGTTATAAGTGATCTTCCCAGACCTAAAAGTAGGAAAGAGCTACAAAGATTTTTGGGAATGGTAGGTTATTACAGGAGATTTGTTCTTAACTTTTCAATTCTTGTATCACCACTTACAGACCTACTGAAAAAGGGAGTTAAATTTGTCTGGACCGATAACTGTGAATCCTCTTTCAACAAACTTAAAGCTATTCTATTAAGTCAGCCAGTGCTCGCTACTCCAAATTTTGCTAAGCCTTTTAAGATGGCTGTTGATGCAAGTGATACAGGAGCTGGGGCTGTTTTGCTGCAAGAGGATGATCAGGGTATTGAACACCCTGTATCTTATTACAGTAAGAAGTTCACTCCACCTCAAAAGAACTACTCCACTATTGAGAAAGAGCTTTTGGCCTTGATTTTGGGTTTACAGCATTTTTCATTATATTTGTGTTCTGGTTTTGACCCCATAGTCATTTATACCAATCATAACCCACTGAAATTCCTTAGTAAGTTTAAAGATAAAAATCATAGATTGACAAGATGGAGTCTACTTCTTCAGGAGTATTCATTAGACATACAACATGTCAAGGGGAAAGAAAATGTTATTGCAGATTGCTTATCTAGACTTTAGACATATTGTTTTAGAGTAATAAGAAATTTCCTTTGTAAATTTCTTTTTCTTTGTGGGGAGGTGTTACATAGCCTATGATTTCATCATCCTTTGTGTAATCTTAACGCACAGAATGCTGCATGTTTGATCACGAGCGTGTTCTGCCTCAGTTCCCCCTTCTACCGTTATAGTAGTGTAAGTCGTCATTTCTGTTGTTCAGAGCGGGATTGTCAACTCTTTGTCCCCTACAGCTTCATTTGCGCGTCCTTCTTACAAGTTGTATCAAGCTCTGCTGGCCCCTATATAATGAGCTCAGTCTCTGCATCATTGCCACTTAGATCTACTCCTCATTTTGTTCACATCTCTGTCCTCCCCTGTACAGTTATTATTGTGAGTGCTCAAGAAGTCTCCAACCATCTAGCAGCTCTGTGTAATTTGAGTATAACTGTTGTTGCATTTTTTCTTGTGCTGTATAGTATAAGTTTAATTCTTAGGCCTAGTAAGGTTTATTTTGTAATTTATATAAAGGATTCTTGTTGTTAGCCATTGTTCATAATAGTTTGTATCTGTAATAATTTATCTTGCATTAACTGAGCATTACGCACTGTATTTTCATTTTATCAGGGCTGACTTAGGTAAATTTACTCTTGCTAATTTCATGTTAATAGAGGCTATTGCAGTTAACCATATATTTAACCTGTTTTTGCCATTACATTATCCTTATGAGTCCTGAATGTTTTGTTGTTAGTTTGAGCATTAAACTTTAACTTGTAATTTTACCTAACTCTTTTGTTATGAACCTGGAACTTTACGGGACAGTAGTGATTTTTAGTATTCTCACTTAAAGTGTATATACATTATCTTTCTCTGTTCCGTAACATAAATTTGGCTACCTCTTATCAGGATATTCAGGATATTATCATAAGGATATTGTTTGATATTTTGTGACTGTTACTTATTCATGATGTCTACTATTACTACACTTGATGAAGCCAAAGATTTTTTGTCAAATGTGCAAACAGTGTGTGATGTAGAAAACAGAACAAAGAATGAACTTAAGCTTGTTGCTCAACAATTGGGAATTGCTGTTAGCTCTCATCATTCTAAAGATCAAATTGTTGACATGATTAATGAAAGCTTGTTTAATGTAACTCCTCCAAATGAGCAAACGCAGATTGAATTAGCTAAGTTACAGCTAGCCCTGCAGGAAGCTCAGGCTAAGGAGGAGGAGTCTCGTGTTAAGGAGGCTGAATTTCAAGCACGTGCTTAGGAGGCTGAGTCTCAGGCCTCGTATTCAGAAGGCTGAATTTCAAGCAAGTGCTAAGGAGGCTGAATTTCAGGCCTGTTCTAAGGAGGCTGAGGCACAAGTTGAAATTGCTAGGATTCAGGCAGACCATGAGTATCGCATGAAACAAGGTGGAACTGGATCATCTAGCTCTGATGATTTTGATGTGGCTAAAAATGTTAAACTTGTCCCTCCTTTTAATGAATCTGATTTAACAAAGTATTTTCAGTTGTTTGAGAGGGTAGCTACAGGTTTTAATTGGCCCAAACAGTATTGGCCAGTACTCCTTCAAACTGTTCTCACCGGTAAAGCTCAAGTAACTTATGCATCTTTGCCTCAGGATCAATCTGATAATTATGATGTAGTTAAGAGCTTGATTCTTAAGGCCTATGAGCTTGTTCCTGAAGCTTATAGAGTAAAATTTAGGACAACTTACAAGCAAGATAAGCAATCCCATGTTGAGTATGCAAAAATCAAAGAAGATCTGT
>NC_137066.1:9638969-9658969 GCF_032717465.1 Coenobita brevimanus
CCTCCATCACTTCCCCCCTCTGACTTACTCATGGCTGACATTAAAATTTCTTCAGTTGATGTATTTTCTGCCATCATAGGCCCCAATACTAATAATGCATATGGACCTGATGGAGTCCCTCCTGTTGTTCTCAAGAACAGTGCTCCTGTGCTAACACCCTGGCTTGGAAAACTCTTTCACCTTTATCTATCAACTTGTACCTTTCGTTCTTGCTGGAAGTTTGCTCTCATTCAGCCAGTCCCAAAGAAGGGTGACCATTCCCAACCCTCTAACTATAGTCTAATTGCTTTAACATCCTGTATCTCAAAAGTTCTCGAGTCAATTCTTGATAGAAAAATTTTAAAGCATCCTTCCTATCACAACCTTCTTCCCGCTCAGCAGTATGGGTTCTGTCAGGGACGCTCCACTGTCTATCTTCTCACGTACCTTTCAGACTCCTGGTCATCCTCCTTTTGAGACTTTGGCGAATGCTGTGCCATTGCACTTGACATCTCAAAGGCTTTCGATCGAGTCTGGCATAAATCTTTAATCTCCAAACTGCCCTCTTACAGTTTCTATCCTTCTATCTGTGCCTTCTTCTCTAACTTCCTTTCTGGTCGATCTGTGGCCGTTGTTGTAGACGGCCATCGTTCTTCTCCTAGCTCTATTAACAGTGGTGTTCCTCAGGGCTCTGTCCTATCACCAACTCTCTTCCTCTTAGTCATCAATGACCTTGTAAGCTGTACATCTAACCCTATCCACTCATACGTTGACGACTCCATCTTCACCTTTCCATTTGGTTCCCGCAACATCCATCTCAGCAGTTACTCCAGCAAACAAGGGATGAGGCTATGGCACACCTAATGTCTGACTTGGCTTATATCTCTGACTGGGGTAAAAATAATTTGGTTGGTTTTAATGCATCAAAGACCCAGTTTTTACACCTGTCAACTCGACAAAATCTTCCACAGGTATACCCACTAACGTTTAGCAATATTCAGCTTAATCCTGCATCATCCTTGAACATGCTTGGGGTTTCATTTACTCAAGACTTATCTTGGAAAGATCATATTACATCTCTTGTAAAATCTGCTTCCAAGAGATTAGGTGTGCTAAGCCAACTCCGTTCCTTCTTTACCCCTGCACAATTGTTGACTCTATACAGGGGTTTTATCTCCCCCTGTGTGGAGTACAAACTCTCATATGTGGGGAGGCTCCCCACATACAGCTCTTCTCGATAGGGTGGAGTCAAAGGTTTTTCATTTCATTAACTCTCCTCCTCTTACTGACTCCCTTCAACCTCTGTCTCTTCGCTGGACTGTTGCATCTTTATCTCTTTTCTATCGCTACTTCAACGGTCACTGCTCCTCTGAACTGTCTGCATGCATTCCTCTCATCTTCTGCAATCGGCGCGTAGCACCCGCCTAGCAGCAAACTCTCATCCCTTTTCTGTCCAGCTCTCTAATGCAAGAGTTAACTGTTACTCCTAGTCCTTCATTTATGCAACAGGTCAGCTCTGGAACTGTCTCCCTCTGTCTGTATTTCCTGCTTCCTATGATCTCCAGTTTTTCAAACGCAGTGTACAGTCCTTTGTGTTAGAGATGTTGTGTTGTGCATGGTCAAATAATTTTCTCTCCACTAGCTTATCATGGAGAGAAAATTTTTTGCTTTCCTTTAGACTGGATTTTTGCATTCCAATTCACAAACCCTCTTTTTATAGATACTTTTTGGACTTTGAGATAATGATAAAAAGGCTGAAATGTTTTAAGCTTGACGAAGTAGTTAAAAGTATTCAGAACATAGCCTGTAGTACTTTTTATGAGCCTGGGCCCAGCAAAGTGTTTTCCCAATTTTTTCATGGGATGACTTTAATATACTGAAATCACTGAGCAGAAAAGAAGACCTGGTGATATGTAGACTGGACAAGGGAAGGGGCATCGTCTTGCTAAATAAGAATGATTATATTGCCAAGATGAAAGACATATTGCATGATACAATTAAGTTTACTAAACTAATTTACTCAGATATCTCTAAACTTACAACTAAGACTGAGGATAAACTAGTAAGATTTATAAACAACCTTTAATCACTAAATGCTGTTAGTTCAGAGGAATCTAAATCTCTCAAACCAACTGGTTCATCCCCAGCTATATATGGACTCCCCAAAGTTCACAAAACCTCTGTCCCCCTCAGATCCATTATGGCTGTTTACAACACTGCTACATATAAACTGGGTGTAGTAAATATTTTGAGTCCTTACACTACGAATGAATTCACCGTTATCCCGCCCCGTCCCGTCGACGTATGGGTATGTTGCAACAATTTGCATTTGCCAGTCCTGGCGACGCACCGGCACGTTCTGCAATTGCAAAGTGCATAATTTTGACAATTTTCAAATTTTGCACTTGATTTGCGGTACGTATCCTCGCATGACCTTACCCTACCTGCCACCAGGCGGGGACACTCGGTGACCCCGCGCGACCCGCGCTAACCCGCCACTCGTCCACTCACCTGGTAGTAACGATCCTGCTCAGACATGGCTAAGAGAAGTCTCTCAGAGGGCAAAATTCAAGCCGCCCTGGACGCCTTTACAGGCGACAGTGATTCCCCACTGGACGACGAGGTTGTGGATAAAGATTATGTGCAGCCACAGGAGGAAGAAACCACCAGCAGTGATGAGGAAGTTCCGTCTCCCAGGAAGCAGCAGTACGTGACTTACCGTGCTGCTAGAGAGGGGCAGCAGGCCAAGAAGCCATGTGCAACATCCTATGCCTATCCCCATCGTGATTTGGAACCAGCTTTCGATGACGAGGACGAGGACGAGGATGGAGTCGTGGGACATGTTGCCACGTGGTATGGACGTGAGGTAATCACTCGTCGTGGCCCCGAGCGCACACCACGTCGGACGAGCAGCTATGGGCCTAGCATTTTGTTTGGGGAGTTAGGAAGTGCCGTGGAGGGAGTGGGGAGTGAAAGGGAAAGTACAAGGAGGATTAGGGAAAGTGAGAGTGACGTGAGTGAGTCATTGCTCTCCCTAGGTAGTGTGAGGTGGCATAGTGTATCACGTGGGCGAGTGCGGGTGCGTTCAGTATCACCTGGGGTTGTAAGGGAGGGGGAAGGTGAACCATTCCCAAGCACGTCTTATGCTCCCTAATATCCCCTAACACATGGTCGAGCTAGGGTGCGTGAGAAAGCATGTGACGTTGTCATGGAGGGGGAAGGTGGGGAGGAACCACTCCCCAGCACGTCTTCTGCTCCCCAGTATTCCACTACTTCATCCCCACAGCCCCCTAATATTCCTCAAGGCCGTAAGGGTAAGGGAGAGATTCTGATGAGGACGAGGACGAGGACGAGGACGAGGACAGCGGCTTAGGACGTGATGTTGCCTCGTGGTTGGGGAAGGAAAAAATCTCACCCCGAGGATCAGAAGGTGGGGCGAGAAGGCAAATGAGGTATGGTCCTAGTGTTTTGTCTAGGGAAGGCGAAAGTGGTGTGGTGGGTGTGCGGGGTGAAAGGGAAAGCGGTTTGGCGGGAGCACGGGGTGAAAGAGAAAGTGGTGTGGCGGGAGTGCGGGGTGAAAGGGAAAGTGGTGTCAGGGAGGCAGCATGAGCACGTGGTGCACGTAGGCCTAGGGGAGAGGAGGTGGAGCCACTCCCCAGCACGTCTTTTGCCCCACAATATTCCCAGACTTCCTCCCCACAGCCCCAGGATGTGGGGAAAGGAAGGAAAGGGAAGGGAAAGGGTAAAGGAAAAGGGAGAGGGAAGAGAAGTGCGAGTGATGAAAGACGCCGCTCTCCACCTCCCCAACCTCCCCCACCACCACCAATGTTGCGTTGTGCCTTCAGCCATGTTTGAGAGAGTACCATAACTTCCTACACTACTGAAACTGTGTGGGATGGCGATATGACGCTCAGTATAATGGTAAGGCCAGTCAGTATTTTCTAAGTCTTATATAAAGTTGAAACGGGTGTAATGTTTGCAGGACAGTAATGTATAAGTTGAGAAATAGTGTAAGTTGAAAGAAGTGATATCAAAACTACACCCACTGTGTAAATCTGCGAAAATATGACGCTCAGTATAACACTCTGGTCAGTAAATATGTGATAGCAAGAATATAAAGTTGAAATGGGTGTAATGTTAGCAGGAAAGTAACGTATAAGTTGAAAAATAGTGTAAGTTGTAACAATTGATGTCACGAATACACCCACTGTGTAAATCTGCGAAAATATTACGCTCAGTAGAACATTCTGGTCTGTAAGTATGTGATAGGAATGATATAAAGTGGAAAAGGGTGTAATGTTAGTAGGAAAGTAATTTATAAGTTGAATACTAGTGTAAGATGAAACAAATGATATCGCGATAACACTCACTGTGTAAATATGCGATAATATGACGCTCAGTAGAATAGTAAGGTCTCCAATTATGTGATAGCAATTATATCAAGTGGAAACATGTGTAATGTTAGTGGAGAAGTATTATATAAATACAAAAATAGGTTGTAAGTTGAAATAATACTCATAGCGACTTCACCCTCTGTGTTATTATGTGCTATTATTACGCTAAATATTTACGTAAGGCCTGAAACTATCTCAAAACAGTTCTCTAAAGTGGAAAAGTGTATAATGTCATTGGGAAAGTATTATGTAAGTTGAAAAAACACAATACAAGTTGAAACAACAGTCACAGCGAGTTCACTCACTACGTAAATAAGTGCTAACATTACGCTAAATGTTATTGAAAGGCCTGTGAATACGTAAAAACAGTTCAATAATATGTAAAATGGTATAATGTTATTGGAGATGTATTATGTAAGTAGGAAAAATGATATGTATCATGATTCAGCAATGTTAGCGATTCATCGTGAACAGTTTGGCCGATTTCGCTCGGTTTGCACGATGGTACAATGCTTATTTCACCTCTATTTTTGTATAAAATCCAATTTACCCTTGTATCACATGTTTTTATGTTTGTAATGAATATATATCTACTTACTATCATTGGTTTCCCAGACTTATAATACCATAGAAAACGTGAGAGCCTCAGACCACCTACAGAGAACACGGTACCAGGTGTGACGAAGGTATACCTGTTTAGGCCATTTATGGACCCCGGTGAACATTTTCTTCGGGATTGACCGTTGTTTCTGACCAAAAGCGAAAGTTTTAGCAAAAAATATTTGGGTCCAAAAATGGTCGGGATTGGGGGGTACCAGTGGTGAAAAAGTGGTCGGGACGGGGCGGGTTAAGATGGCTGTTGACGCAAGTGATACAGGAGCTGGGGCTGTTTTGCTGCAAGAGGATGATCAGGGTATTGAACACCCTGTATCTTATTACAGTAAGAAGTTCACTCCACCTCAAAAGAACTACTCAACTATTGAGAAAGAGCTTTTGGCCTTGATTTTGGGTTTACAGCATTTTTCATTTTATTTGTGTTCTGGTTTTGACCCCATAGTCATTTATACAGATCATAACCCACTGAAATTCCTTAGTAAGTTTAAAGATAAAAATCAGAGATTGACAAGATGGAGTCTACTTCTTCAGGAGTATTCATTAGACATACAACATGTCAAGGGGAAAGAAAATGTTATTGCATTGCTTATCTAGACTTTAGACAGATTGTTTTAGAGTAATAAGAAATTTCCTTTGTAAATTTTTTTTTTTTTTTTGTGGGGAGGTGTTACAAAGCCTATGATTTCATCATCCTTTGTATAATTCTAACGTACAGCATGCTGCATGTTTGATCACGATTCGCCTCGTGGCTTCCACAGTGACCAACCTTCCGTGTTCTACTACTCCACTCCCCCTTCTCCTCCCTTATAGTAGAGTAGAAGTCTTTCTTTCTGTTAAATTGTTCAGAGCAGGAGGCCAACTCTTTAAGTCCCCTATGGCTTCATTTGCGCGTCCTTCTTACAAGTTGTATCAAGCTCTGCCGGCCCCTATATAATGAGCTCAGTCTCCGCATTAATTGCCACTTAGATCTACTCTTCATTTTGTTCACATCTCTGTCCTCCCCTGTACAGTTGTTATTATATTTGTGAGTGCTCTGGAAGTCTCCAACCATCTAGCTGCTGTGTAATTTGAGTATAAGTGTTATTACATTTTTTTCTTGTACTGTATAGCATAAGGTGTTGGTTCGTGGGCCTGGTGAGGTTTTTGTGATTAATGTAAAGTTTTACTGTCAGCCAGTAGTAATAATATTTTGTATCTGTAATAATATATATTGCTTTAACTGAGCATTATCCGGTTTTCTCATTTTATCACGGCTGACTTAGATAAATTTACACTTGCTAATTTCGTGTTAATAGAGGCTATTGCAGTTAACCATATATTTAACCTGTTTTTGCCATTACATTATCCTTGTGAGTCCTGAATGTTTAGTTGTTAGTTTGAGCATTAAACTTTAACTTGTAATTTTACCTAACTCTTTTGTTTTGAACCTGGAACTTTGCGGGACAGTAGTGATTTTATCTCTGTTCCGTAACAATATATATATATATATATATATATATATATATATATATATATATATATATATATATATATATATATACAGTATATATACAGTATATATATATATATATATATATATATATATATATATATATATATATATACATATAGTATACAGTATATATATATATATATATATATATATATATATATATATATATATAACGTCTAAGACTCTGGGCAAAGGCTTAAGGGCCTATTTCCCCTGGGGCAGTGACCTATCCCACAGGCCCAGTAGGCCTCCTGCGCCTCCATATGTCACCACTTCTGGCACTAACACCCACCATCCATATTGAATACATGCTAGGGCTGTCTCCATACCAGGGATTGGTGTATTGGTATTAGCGGGGATATTTTTTGCATGACATGTCTGCGGGTCATCAAAGTAGATTAGGGATAGTCTACTTTTAGGAAATTGGAAATCTTTAAACTGTTCCCTGCCCCAGCCGGGGAATTCGATCCTGCGTCCATTAGGACTGCAGGCTGCCTGTCTACCGATTCAGCCACCACATATGTATATGGTACGTATGCGTGTATATATATGTATATGTATGTTGTGTACAATATATATCTTTTTAAGTGACTAGCAGCAATCATCTTTCGGAAGGAAATACTATTGTTAAGTATGTTCTTTACTCTAACAGTGGCCTGAGGAATTTTTTAAGGTTATGTATTATTATGTAGGGGAGGGCGGTGATCGTTCGCCCTGACAGTGGGATGGTTCGGAAGGTGCATTCCCTGAAAACACGTATTGGACCTACATGGCCGTGTGACCTTGCGTGAAAAATTGGAAGAGTTTGTTTACTTCGATCACACTGGAACCCTCCAAGCTAGAAACACCTCACTTTTTGATGCAGGCAGCTTTATGTTGTTTTTGTATCTCCTATGTAAACATTAATTTAAAACTTTAATTAATAAGCACATTGTTAAACATCTTGAATTTGGTAGACAATATGGTTTTCGCCACGAAAGATCCACCATTGACATACTTAATCTCCTAACTCATACCATCCATCAATCAATTGACCTGCATGGAGAAACTCACGCACTAGCCCTTGATAATTCTAAAGCTTTCTCGATTGTGAGTAATGAGCAGACCGTTCCTTGCTGTCCAAACTCCCTTTGCTATGGACTAATGTCTTTCTTTGTTCCTTTGATTTCCTCATATCTTAGTGACAGGGAAAATAAAGAGTAAAAGTAAGTGATGTATATTCCAATTTCCACTCAACGCTGGCGTGCTGCAGTAGGGATCAGTTCTTGGGGCCAACCCTATTCCTGGTTCATATTAATTGATCTCTTATCTGGTCACCCACAATCACATCCACTCATATGCAGATGACTCAGCACTACATAGTTCATTCACACTCAGACACCCATTTACATAGTTTAATATCTCTACCTCTCAACTCAGTACAGCCATCTCCATAAATCAAGACCTATCCACGATCAGTGAATGGGGACAAAACAACCTTGTCTCATTTAATGCTAGTAAAACTAAATATATACAATTTACTAATAGATATTGCCAGATTCGTATATTACCTTCAGTACTACTAATATTCCCATCCCCAAAAGCATTGAAATTCTTGCCGTATCACTGACCAATGCCCTCAGCTGGACCTCTCTTGTTAGATCACTTGCTAAAACCACCTCAAAGAAACTTGGACTATTGTACAGAGTCCGTAATTTCGTCACTGATGAGCAGTTAGCTGTAATTTATAAGAGTCATGTGCACTCTCAGCTTGAATATTGCTCACCCTTTTGGAAGGGATGTGGAGAGGTTGCATTAAAACAATTAGACGAAATTCAGAACAAGGCTGTTAGAATTATTAACAACCCTGCCATTACAAATACACTACCTCCCCTACAAGTAAGAAGTAATCTTGCCTCCCTTGCATTATTTTACAGATATTTTTATTGCAAATCCTCAGACGAAGTTGCGTCCATGGTGTCACCTCTCCATGTCTTCCCTGGTGCTACACGGGCATCTGGTAGCGCTCAAGACTAGAATGTCACTCAGCCATATTGTAGAACTTCTACTTATCAGAATTCTTTCGTGCCACGTACTGCATCTCTCTGGAACTCGCTTCCCCAGAGTTGTTTCCCTCCAAACTTCAACCTACAGCTGTTCAAGTCTAACTGTTACAGATATTTTATGAACAGAGGACACGATTAATCTGGTGCATGGATTATTGTTTTTATTCATACGTTTTTCCTTCCTCTGTTCTGTTATCTAAAAAAAAAAAAAAAAAAGAGTGTATACCTTAAGCCCTACCTTTATGAATATGCCAAACATCGACCTGTGCATTATCAGGGTGAATCTGTGTTGCATGTAGAACATATTGCTGTGAAAAACGAATGTTAAACTCTCTCGTGTGAAACTTGAGAGTACCCGTCAATTAATTACATTGATTCAGGATGATACGGACAGTTGAGGAGGGGGATGGTTCGAACAGTCTGAACTATCCCTCCACTACTACCAAGTCATGACCTCATCAAATGATAACACTACTTTTGATCATTTATACTTGAACACATAGTGAAACACAATTCTTAATAGTTATCAAGGAATATATATTTACAGTTTTATTTATTCAACCTATTCCTCAAAGTGTTTAAAGAAGGAAGGGGTATTACAATTTCTCTTTCAGTTTTCCAGGCTACAATATGGGTTAAAAGACTTTAGTTAGTCTGTCTGAAATAAGGCCTAGAAAGTGAGAAGTGAAGTCAATAGTCCAGAAAGAGAGAGAGAGAGAGAGAGAGAGAGAGAGAGAGAGAGAGAGAGAGAGAGAGAGAGAGAGAGAGAGAAGGCTAATTATGCATAATTTTGCAGCAGAAAGTAAGAGGTTAAGTCAGTTATTAATATATCTGGTGAGGGTTATTTCAGTTATAAGATATTAGTTTTTTTTTTTTTTTTTTTTTTTAACAAATATCAAGTGGTTCATTTGGATTCTCAAATTTAATATTGCACTTTAGGAAAATGTAATGTCATCGAATTAATAAATGTTTGTTTTTATCCAATCCAACTCACGCAATTTTAAGAATATGCCGAGTAATATATATGGCTGAACCATCCCACCCTTCTGTCCGATCCGTCACCACTGGTAGGAATGGTTCGGACGATTTAACCACTTGTGATTCATTAACTATAGCTTAGCATTGAATAGAGCTAAGAATTTCATATCATCAGCCTAAAGAGCCAAATGATGTGGCAACATTTTAACATAAACCAGATTACATTCCTGCTTAAACCCGAATCTTTATAAATATTTTTTTTAATGTTCGAACCATCACCGCCCTTACCAAATATGTATCTGTATGCTGTAATACGAAATAAAGAAATAATAATTACTACAACTACTACTACTACTACTACTAGAACTACCATTACTACAGCTACTACAACTATTACTACCACTACTACTACTACTACAAATAATGACACTACTACTACAACTACTCCTACTACTACTACATAAAACTTTAAAAAAAGAAATATTGTGAACAGAATAGTTATACATGTAGTCCATAATCGAAAACAGAAAATACTGTATTTTCCTTTTTTTTTTTTTTTTTGCTGTGACTTAGACTTTTTCATCATAATAAATATACACACACGAAAATTTTCAATAAAGAATAAGGCACTGATTTCATCATGTAAAACTTTTTGCTTCCATTATCCACGTAAATAGACAGAGTGGTGGTGTGAGTTTCACCTTCCTCCCTCCTCCCTTTCTCCACTCCACTACATTTTCCACTATAATTTCTTTTCCTGTGATTTGTACTTTTTCATCATAGCAAACATACACACACAGAAACTTTAAAAAAATAAGGCACTGATTTCATCATGAAACAAACTTTCTGCTTCCATTATTCACATAAATAGAGAGGGGGGTGGCACTAGGCTAGACGCATCTCATTTCCTCCTCTCTTCTCCCTTCCTCCTTCGCCTCCTCCCTTTCTCCACTCCCTACCTCCTCTTCTATCTCCCTATCCTTGCCAATATCCCCCTCTTCAGGATTGTCAGTACCCTCTGAACCATTCCCATCACTGTAAATAGCAGATAAACGTACAGGGGGAAATGATGGGTGCACAGTAGAGTCACGTCCTCCATCCTCCTCACACAACATATAAATATTGACACACATTATGGTAGTCGCTTTCCTGAGAGGAACAGTCACTTTCTCCACCCACAGTTGGCGATAATGTCAACTCGAGTTCTCTCCCTATCACACTATCACTAACACCTTTTCTTTTCTGGCCATTGGACTTCATTGGTGTTGAAGTTGGCGGCTGCGGGCACTCAGCCAAGGATCCGGACACAGGGAAAACTTTTTGTGTAGGTCTATCCATTATGGAGGTATGCAGGTGACTGGAGCATGAATCACATGCATGCAGGAGGGTTGCCAGTGGCTGTGTGTGGTGGAAATAACCCGCAGAATATTCAAACATTGCCATGAAACACTAGATCATGTATACATGTCACCCGGATGGCCCTGTGAGGACATGTAAACATGACACCCAGATGGGATGGGTTAAGAAAGAAAGAATGTAACAAACAACAAGAAGAGGCGCCAAGGCACAGCAAACCCATCCCCGGCAGTCATTTTAGTTCTGACATATAAACACAGCAGGATGTGTAATCACAGATGTCACATTTCAAATTTGGAGTAAATCCAGTGAAATTTGACAATTTTATGCCCCTTTGAAGTTTTAGGCCCGACCCACCTGATATTGACCCCCTACTGCTAACTGGGGGTGACCCTTCTGATGTAATGAGGCATGTTATAGGATGCAGATTTGAAAGATGCATCCTTAGGTTTTAATTTCATGTCGATATGACGAATTTGAAAGGAGTTATGGCGAAAAAATGATTTTTACCCTTCCCTGTTTTTTTTTTTTTAATACATTTTTAGAGCCTACAGCCTGGGCCTTGGCCCAATCTGGCCCAGAATTTAATCAGGTGATCAGAAGGTCATAGCCCATCATCCCTGTAATTTTAGTCAAAATTGCACAGGTAGTTTCATGCAAAGTTATTAACGGAGAGACAGAAAGATAGACATACAAACAAGCAAACAAACAGAGACAAACTGAGTGAAAACAATATCCATCCTCGAGCCCCTCCAGGGTGGTGACAGGTAATTAGGTCTCAGCGCACACACACACACACACACACACACACACACACACACACACACACACACACTTCATCCCTCTCATCAAGTCCAGGAATTATTCAGAAGCACAAAAAACTACCATGCAGCTGACTAAACCAGATCTCATACAGGCATTTAATACATGTTGGCCTCATCACCCTAAACATCGTCACTGAAAATTCCAGTTTTTTCCTGAACCAAAATTCCAAAATCTGGAAGAATGAAAATATTATCCCTAATTTCAAACCAGATAAAACATGCAATAGTCCTTCTTCGCAAAGACTAATACTGTATTGCTGCCCTGTAAACCGTAAAAAAGAAAGGTTAGTACTACAGAACACATTTCCCCTGACATCACACTATGCAACACACAGTACTGACTCCCACCATACCACTCAATCACTACACATCTTTCCAAGTTGAACCAAATTAAACAAGTAAAAAATAATAATAATAACATAAACATCAACAGACATAAGCAAAGCTTTGAATACAGCACCAAGGCATCCTCAAATAAGCAAAATCATTTATCAAGATCATGGAAGAGAATGACAATAAATGTCTGACCAACTTCCTCTCAGGTAGACAGTCCCACGTACTCTATAGAAGCCTAAGTTCCAAATTCAGAACTCTGTTTACCCGTGTCCTACACGGCCAGTCCCTTCACTGTGTTATGGGCACTAAATTTATGTAGGGTAAATCATATAACAAGAATGAGAGTACAAAAATAAAGGTAAGGATTTATGGCTTAAAACACATTACTTTACTAGGCAACTTTACAAACAACTAGAATAACCGAGAAATCAGTGAGGTTCTCAAGCCATTATTTGGCACAGCCGGCATCAGCTCGGCAAGCCGGATTACATATGAGGATTATTGTTTTTATATGAAGAAACAGTATAAGTTGTAGAATACCTTAAAAGCTAATCCAGACTCTTCCCTAATAAATGTTACACAATGCTTACCTGAAATATGGAATATGAGAGATAACAGCACCATTTACACAGGGGCAGGACAGAGTAATTCACTCCTACTAAGAGTGTTGTGGGCTAAAGGGAAGTCCAGGGTGCTTGCGAATCCGTATACAGTTTTGGGCACACTTACCACGTGATGTCCGCCTGTTGTTCCCGAATACCTGCCATTATGCAACTTGTGGGCGCACTCATGTCCAGCTATACCTCTCGTTCCCACGCTGCCAGACTGCCACATGTAAAAACCCTCACATTTAAGCCATTTCTTTCAAGTCATACCGACTCCGTCTCCTTCAGTAACAGCATCGTCCTATGCTGATGACTTGGCAATAGCTTCACAATATTCAGAAACGCAACAAGCTACACGCCTTTTCCAACACTACCTGTGTTGAATACATGCTTAGACAAAACAGAATGGCTGCATCACCAATAAAATCAGACATTAGCCCCCCTCACTTCAGACAGACACGAATCTCAAACATTTACTTAAGTCTAATAACTCTCATTAGAGATAGAACTCAAAATTCAAGGATTCACTGTAGATACACGCATGATTTGCTCAACATAAAGTGCAACATCAGTTCAAAGATATCATGTAAACCTAATGCCTTGACAATACTCACAAACACTACCACTGGACAGCAGCGCGAATCTCTGAAAACAGTCAACATGTTGTTCACTATAGGGGACTGTGAAGTTTGCTAGTGTTGGGTTTTATCAGTAACCACTACACACATGGAAAAACTTCGTAACACACACACACACACACACACACACACACACACACACACACACACACACACACACACACACACACACACACATACACACACAGATCCATATCACTAATAGCAAGATGCACAAAAACCATAATTATACAGATCGCTTGCATCAGGAAGCTAAAATATTCGTCGGCAAGACCCACAATAATATAAGAAGCACATACTTCACCATTTCAACTCAGGATCTATCCTAGCCACATTACTTTAAGATGCATTACCCACACACCTACCACCACGAAGAAACAAATAACAGTCTACTATGCCAACCACTACACGGAAATACCTCAATAATATCCCTCTTCATCCACCTAACACTACCTTTTCACAAACAGAGATGATCGCGTACCCACCACAGCCATCCAAAACCTCCAGCCAAAGATCATCCTTCATGAAACACCACTAGCCATCCACATCGAACAAACTGCCCAAACATAAGTCACGAGTGAACCAGACAACAATGTGGCCAGCACACTTCCCTACTTCATTACCAACACAAACTGCAACTCACAGTGATCACACCCACACCACAACACACTTCATGCATCACACTGTTACAACACAGACGGTCATTCAATGAAACCTAAAAAAAAAAAAAAAAAAAAAACTGGGAGCAACTTCTTGAAATGTCATGTTTCTTACCTTCCAATGGGATTACGTATAGAGGAGCCTGCCACTGCAAAAACAAAGATAAATGACCTCTAAGTTGAATAAAAGTAATCCACCAGGAGCAAAAAATATTTCTATAATGCCTGATTGAACTGAATGGGTTCAGTCAAACACTGAAACCTAGTAGACCGGTCAGTAATATGCATCCCAATTCGGTTCTACTTTGGTCGGTTATTTTCCGATGGAATTTTTTTCTCTTCTGATACTGCTGTTGGGTTCCAGTTCTACTCACACATAGGTCCATAACCTCAGTGATTTCTCCTGAGTGTGTATGTGTGTGTGTGTGTGTGTGTGTGTGTGTGTGTGTGTGTGTGTGTGTGTGTGTGTGTGTGTGTGTGTGTGTGTGTGTGTGTGTGTGTGTGTGTGTGTGTGTGTGTGTGTGTGTGTGTGTGTGTGTGTGTGTGTGTGTGTGTGTGTGTGTGTGTGTGTGTGTGTGTGTGAGCCAGGGAATGGATACACAAAATTCACCCTGAGCTCACTGCGCCATTACTAAGTTCTAAGACCATTGCTTTCGGGGAGGATAAAACGCAAAATGTCTAGCATAATTGCCTGTGCACAAACATGTGTCCGGCACCTCACCTTAAGGTTGTGTTTGTGAGTTAGTTGGGTCTAAAATGCTGCATACTGTGCCTTACATACTGTAGGCATGGTGCCTTATTCACTTCTGTATATCCAGGCCCCAGTATTCACCCAGTAATCTCTCTCTCTCTCTCTCTCTCTCTCTCTCTCTCTCTCTCTCTCTCTCTCTCTCTCTCTCTCTCTCTCTCTTTCCGACTGCAACGTAGAGAGAGAGAACTACATTGCTTGTTTGTTCGTTTGTTTGTCCTTCAGTCACGTCCAAACCATGGACCAGAGACCAGCAGACCCATATATATTTTGAATCAGGGTGACCCAAGGATGGTTTTAGAGGAGTCAAAATTCAGATCTGGGTCATTTGAGGTTACTGATAGAGTGTTTGCCTTTTTGGCCCCGGCAACGCCGAGTACTCCAGCAGCCCAATTTTTGGCATGGAGACTCACATGACCTCCAGTTCGAACATAGGCTATGTGAGGTTGAACTCCGAGGTCATTTAAGGTCACCGGTAATAGTAAACATGTGCTCCCAAATACTGTGCGTTAGTCTGCAAAAGCTGAAATAGAAAGTTCCTGAACCTTTTATAATCCTTCTTCAAAAGCATAAGAGGTACATGGCCTTCCTGGAGCAGAAAGAAAGACTGGCATTGTAATAGAAGAGAATACATTTATTAAACATGTGTGATATATTCATGTTATCAGTGAAACCTTCACAATAGATATTATTACTACCGCTATATCCATTCAGCACAGGCTTTAAGTTGCAGAGATATTTTCGAAAAAAAAAAATGCTTAGTAGGCAACTGTGTCACATACACAGGTTGGCTGGAGGCGATTTTTTTACTCCGGGTATATTTGGTCATCAAGTCATATTATTGGCATCGTCGAATCGAGTGCCTCGAGAAAAGACTCAGCAACGTCGCATTTTCATCATTCCCCCAAACAAAATAAGGTATTATGGTAGGTTAACGTTAGGTTAGGCCTAAGTTGGTTAGGTTTAGGTTGGTTTAATGTCAAAACACGGCTTTTCTTGTGATTTTTTTGGTTTGATTAGTCGAATTGTTTCATCTGTTCCCAAGCGAAAGTGCGAAGTTGCCGAATAATTTTTTGCCGAACACTCCCTGACATTGGTAATATGACTGAATGACTAAGGATACCCGAGGGAAAAAGCGCGCTGGCTGGAGGAGAGTGGATCGTAACTCCCGGCCACAAAAGTGCATTCCCTTGTACTTTCAATTATGCAAGATTCAATGATATTTCTATTTATGGAAGAACTGCAAGACGTTAGAGAGGATGCATTATTCCAATCAATGCAGTGATTATCATCTTATGTGTACAAATTAATGCACTGGATTCTTACCCTGTCATTACACTGCGCTCATGTTGTTTGATTCTAGTATCAAGTTGTTTCTCTGTTTGACCTATATAAAACATACTGCATGCTGTACACGGTAGTTTTTAGTTTCGACCACATGAATTATTTGGCGTGCTTGATTAACCTCTTCTTTCTGCACACATTATGAAACGACATAAGCATTCAAGGTTTTCAGCAAATGAGGAAAATTTCTAATTGTAAGGTAATATCAAGAGGTTCTTTTTGTCATGAAAAGGCAGTGCGTGGGTCTTGTAGAAAGTTTTCTTGGCTTTGGTTAAGAGCTCTTTCATTGAAGGTTTTTG
This sequence comes from Coenobita brevimanus, assembly GCF_032717465.1. Lineage (NCBI taxonomy): Eukaryota > Metazoa > Arthropoda > Malacostraca > Decapoda > Coenobitidae > Coenobita > Coenobita brevimanus. Next base: position 9,655,282 of record NC_137066.1, read on the forward strand.
TATACTTTAAGTGCAATATAGCAGACATTTCAATTTCTTCCTCCACAAATTCATGGCTACATCTACTTCAAACATGTAAAACATAAAGGAAGATACTGACAATTTAACTGTATCCTGGTGAGCTGAGTAAAAAGGAATTTATGAACAAACATTAGTTTGCTTTCAATAGATGCTGAACTTACATACTTTGTTTACGCTGTGAACGATATACTCTAAAAATGGTAATTTACCATTGGTTTCTTGTCCCACTATGAATTTAATTGAAGGTACTGAGTTTTATAACTGAGGAAGAAACGAATTCAAGTTTTAACTACATGGCCAGAGACATTTTACCTCATCTACATAGCTAAGCCACGCTACACCATAAGGTAACATGTTACCAAGTAATCTTTGCTCAAAGAACTCCATTTACAGCTTACTAAGAACAGGTGAAAGAAGATTACCCATGGCCATACCGAATTTCTGAGAACAGTATTAGACGTTTGCTGTCTTTGATGTAAAGGTTGATCAGATCAGTGAACGACATAAATCTATTAACCTTTGGCCTTAAAAACACACACACACACACACACACACACACACACACACACACACACACACAGAATGTGAACTTTGTGCCATTTCTTGCACTTGTAACCGCAGAGTGCTCCATATTTCACAATGCTTCGTCCTCGTTTCAGAATGATACGTGCTGTAAGGTGCGCGATACCGTTTTGTTGATTGTACGTGGAATTGATGTCAAGATGGTTGATGCCTTGTAAAATACTGGTAGGATCCTGGTTTATTAAGTCCAGCATTAACCCTAGATTGGTAAGCTATCCATTTATACCACTGTAGGTAGACTGTTGTCAACCATTTAGAATAGTGCAAATATACATGAAAGGCTCTGAACCTCTATAGTTGGTTTTCAACCTAAAACTAATGCACAGTACCTATCAGTTCCGAGTATTTTTTTACTGCAAAACAAAATTTATATGAACGAAGTTTCTCAAAATATCCATAATTGTACTAGGAAGAAACTAGACCGCTCTGCTGTTACTGTTAATTTAAAACAGGGTGTCGAACCCTTGTTATGTGCTCTTTCGCACATAATTTAACTAACCAACTCGATATCTAGCCTGATAAACCCTCATGCCTCGCTTTATCACATTCATTTATCATATCTATCCACCTTTCTGTACTGCCTCACCTCCTCCCACTTTCAGACTGTCACATATACTCTTTTCACCCTCCTAACTTCATCTATTAGCTCCATATAACCATACAATATAGCCTAAACACACTCTTCTCAACCGTTTGTGAAGATCCCAAGTCTTCAAAAAGTATATTATTCCTACCCTATCTACTCAGGGCACGCCATACACATTACTCAGACGCCTCACATCCATTGTTCTAACTCTTGACTTTTCGCACACTTCGGACACCTATCATACCCATACGTTAGTATAGGTACTTAACCACCTTCTTCCAGTTCTCTTGTAGCCCTCCATCACAGACCTCTTTTTACCATCAAGACCTTCATAGCCAAAATCATTATACTTTCCTGTGTTGCTCTATTTTCCACTTCCTTGGCATATTTACCCATGTTGTTTGTGCAGCCAGGTACAGTTATGAGCAAAAGTTCACCGACAAGCCCCTTCCACCATTATGTCCTGCCTTCCATATTTCTCATTCTTTCCCAGGCGACAGAGAGTATCCCTCCCTTTTATGCTCTTTGGTTCACCGCTTTATATTAATATTATATAAAAATAGTTGGTGTGACATCTTCCATTGTCTCAGTCATCAGGGAAGAGTCGACAAACTTTTGCTCACAGCAGTTCCTCATCTGCCTCACTAACTTAGTCTCTCCACCACCAGACCATCACACTGATGGTCACCTTCTTTTTCAACTAGTCACTTTACTTTCATCTACACTTTGTTTCAGTGGATGATGCTCATGGACGTCAACGAAAGTTTGCGACAATCTTCGTTTTACTATTATCAAGCAATACAGCATAGTTGCATACATCAAATTTGAAATACTCTAACGTCCTCCATCCATTAGGCTACCATCCTCATTCCATTCTTCATAACTCAAGCCTTTTCCTCTTTCATAATTCCATCCATATGCATATATAACAGCCACGGGGACATCACACATCCGTGTCTCACTCCATCACCGAGTTTAAATAACTTGGTTAAACGCAGTTGGACTGTCAGAATCGATTCATGCAATCGCAGAAACTGCATTATATATTCTGCAATAATGATTAAGACATATCTGGCCGGGGCATCTTAACCCACTAGATCACAAAGCATCATAAAACCAACAGACGTCAGACTTAAACCATATGAACACTTTCACCGCGGCAAGAATTCTTCGGACGCAAAATAATTCGATTAGGCTAGGTGTTTAAGGTCTTGTTTATTCAATTCTCGGGGGTGAGGTAAGCCTCTCCCACTGATGTATCATAATACAGTCACCAGCCATACGTCCTTCAACAGAAAGTTCTTGGATATACATTTAACACAGTTTTGGTTGCAGGTGCTGGTTAACTTCCCTCTTTCCCAGAGTTTTTACGTATTACCAACATTTATGTGTAATATAATGATACATAATCTGAATAAGGATTTGGAAGTGTTTGTTTAGAGTGGTAGTAAAAAATATTATGCACATTATTTTCGTACAGATCTTTCTGTTGTCTGCATGCAACCCCCAGGTGTAAGGGTAGTGAAGAGCAAGGTCAGTTTGACGGGTCCCCTTCTGCAACCCCGAGAAGACTGTTACTTCGCACGGAATCTCAGTAAACAACTTATTTTTTACACACTGTAGGTCTGTGTTTCTGAAAGTGTAATTTCTTTAATGTGTTTGATGTAGTTATAAACCAGCAACTCACGATTTAGCGCTACTTTCAGGTGACTCTACACGGACAGCCAAGCCCAATGGTTTTTTGTAACCCACGATACATTTCTTACGTTAGGCAGTAACCAACAAAGGACACTGGGTGCTACAGTGGATTAAGGCGTTGCAACGGTATATGGCCATTAAGCAGGGTGTCTCGGCAAGAAACGAGAGATAAGGGAGCTCTAAACAAATATGCTAAATCATCATGGATCAAAATCTGAACCGTAAGCAGGTGCTGACGACCTTATGGGCGAAAAATAGTCTCATAATTCACTCATAACTTCATCAATAACTTTAGATCCGCAACGGTTGACATATGGACCTGTATTAATATAGCATGTTTTGCTTAAAAATCTCTCATCTACTACTTCCCAATGTATGCCCTTTCCTCTCGGGACTCTGTGTATGAGTTTGGCCGAGGTGGGTACAAAGCAGAAATATTACCATACCCCAAGGAGAAGCCATTCCTCCATAGATAATATCAGTGGGGAGAAATAAATCTTTAAAGGCAAATGTATCTTTGCCTCAGTTGTAATAAAAGCGAACAAAAAGAGAAGCACAGTGTGTGTATCTAGTTTAGTGTGAAAAAAAAAAAGGTAAAAATGGAACATAAATCCTCCAGATACTAAAAAATGTCTTTGGTAACAACGGTTTGAAAAAGACTATTGTTTATTAGTGGATGAGACGTTCCAAAATGCCCGAGAATCAGTCAAAGATTAGGTACTTTCAGCATGACCATCGATATCGTCCACTTGTGAAATAAACACAAAGGTGAAAAAAAATAAACGAATAAATAAATAAAGT
>NC_137066.1:9661469-9781732 GCF_032717465.1 Coenobita brevimanus
CACATGTGGAAAAGCCAATATTACAACGAAATCCGGAATTATCGATATCAGAACATATTTCTGACCCGTCCAGGAACCTGATGGGAGGTTTACTGGCTGTTCAGTTTAATCCAGCCTGAGGGGAGGACTGGTCAGTGATTCAGGCTCTGGAATGAAGAAAAGACTGTGTTATCCTACCATAATTACGGCTATGTTATCCTGTCATAATTACAGTTAATTATGATAAGATTTTCTCTCTATATGCCATTCCTCACAGTCAGTACATTTCCGAGCTCTCTCAATAGATGACGTGTTGTATTCTGAAGAACGATTGCTGAACGGAATGGAGACATAATTATACAGTACCTGCATCGCCCATTGCAAACATAATTGTTCTGTGAGACTCATAAGTCACAACTAATTCAGTGTCATGCATAAAGCTCAAGGCAACTGCTTTATGTACGGAAGAAAAAAACTGTCAGATTTAGTTAATGTAGTCAGTGAGTCTTCTGAGCACCTCACCATATATGTGTGTGTGTAGCTTGCGGTATTTTAAAACGAAAAATTTATTTGGTAGGTGAAGGCACCCACCATCCACTCACTCGATGTAGTGTTGTATTCCGGTGTCTTTCCTTTCCTCTCTTCCTTCTTTCCTTCCTTCCTCTCCTGGCTTTATTTCCTTCATTCTTTCATCCTCCTTCTGTCTACGGGTGACTTTTCACTCCCTCCTCTGTCTTTCATTACTTCATTCTTTCCTCTTCCTTCTGCGTATGGGTGACTCAGCACTGAGTGACAAGCCAAATGGTTTTCTGTACTCCAGGAAGCCATTTACTGCGTTGGGTGGTAACCATATAACCAAATTATGGCGCCTGGTGGTTTAGTGGGTAATTAAGGCGCTCCAATCGGATTGAGCCTGTGCAGGTTTATATTCAAGGGATGGTTGGGGTTTATCGGTCACATAATGCCACTCAGGGATGAGTGAGGCTGGTCACTCTCATCTTAAATGGCAGGACCAACTTGCCTAGCCCTGGGCTCCTACGCTTCTCATGGGGCAACATAGGAGTGGATGATGGATGGGTGGATGGAAAAAGCTTTTGTCATAAGAAAGTTAATTAAACTATCATTTATATGCAGTTTTATTATAAGATTTTTTTATCAATACTTCAAACTAAAGTAAGCCTTATGAAGTTTGTTTTCTTTTTACTCATACAACAAGACGTGTGAAATTTATGCAAGTAATTCATAGTAAACTTGTAGCATGAACTATAATTGTCAGTGAATGTTACCTATGCAAAACTTCTAGTTAAACAAACTTATAATCCACGGGTGTTCTCTGTACTTTGTCTAATTTAATGAAAAAAACAAACAAACTCATTTGCCATTCCATTCTCGCAGAAGCTCTGAGACCAATTATAGTTATTTCCGTCCCTGGTATATTCAATCAAGACAGCGAATACCTTTTAAATAAACAAAACATTTAGATGCTGAAATCTATTTTTTTTTTCCTTCTTGCTTTTGATGATGTCATTGGAGCCAATTATAGAAATGATCAGTGTAAGGAATGTGCCAGTTTTCTTGCCTTCTCTTCCAAACGTTCTCGTTACAGTTCTGAAGTTCCTTCCACTTTTGCTTTGTCAGAAGTAACAGAAGTAAGAATGGAAGATGCAGAATACAGTCAGATTTATTACCTATGAAAACGAAATTATGGAGAGGTGGACAGGGTGGCATGGGTGGGGGATACACCACCCTACCCTTCCATTCTAAGTTCAATATCAACATGACAACGGTCACTGGAGTGAACAGTGTACGTTTGAGGGTGGACAGGCGGGTGGGTGGTAAGGGTGTGAGGGTGATGTAGGTTACAGGGTGGATAAGTGGGTAGGTGGTATGGGTGAGAGGGTGGTATAGGTTTGAGGGTGGATAGGTGGGTGGGTGGTATGATTGAGAGGGTGGTGTAGGTGGGAGTGTGGTACAGATGGGTGGATGCTGTGAGTATGAGGGTGATGAATCTGGAATAGTAAAGTAGGTGACAGGGTTGTGTAGATGGGTAGGTGGTGTAAGTAGGCTGATTAGACCCGTATTGATGACAGGTGTTTGTGGAACGATGAGGAATGTAGTGATGATACCGTTTGTGGTAGTAGTGGTAGTGATAATAGTACTAGTGATGACTGTTGTAGTGATGATATTGACAGTATTGAAAGTAGCAGTGCTGACAGTAGGAGTATACTTAAATAAAGAATTAGACAGATTTGGATTTAGAAAGATAGATACCGTAGAGAGAGAGAGAGAGAGAGAGAGAGAGAGAGAGAGAGAGAGAGAGAGAGAGAGAGAGAGAGAATTATATTATCCTTAATAGTTAATCAAAAGACAGAGAACACATATGCTCCTTGTTTTTTTGTTGTTTTTTTTGATTTGGGAGAAACGACTCATATGGTGAACTATAAATCATTGGATACTCATTTCCCTGCAGTACAAAATATCTATCTATCTATCTGTAGCCAGATGCCCTAATCCCGTAAGGCGTAGCTGTCAGGACTCCATATTATCATTACAAATCATAATAAATAGATAGATAAATAGATAGACAGACGGAGCTCCAGGCAAGCCTGGGAAAGGGAAATGATCTTGCAAATTAACTGAGGAAATGTTGACAATACACAGGAAGTAGCAAAGTCAGGGGATGATATAGGTAGTGTGTCAGCGAGACAGCATACAGACAAAGCCTAGTGACCATACACACACATACACACATACTCACACACAGGTTTCTAGAACATTCCAACCACAGTGTAACACACATGACACGACCCCTGCTTCACCAGAATTTAGGAAGCAGAGCTCAGAAGGAGACAGGCCATAGAACCGGCAGGTAGTAGGGAGAACGAGCCTAGCAACATGGAGAGAGAGAGAGAGAGAGAGAGCTAGACAGGGAGGTAGCTCGAGGGACTCTACTTATACTTCACTCGTGTGTGTGAGACTTTGTTAATATTTCCAAGACAAATAAAATTAGTCCCATACTATTCTTTACCTCTCCTGTCATTGCATGACAAAAAGGGAACCAAGATTATCTACTTACAAAGCTACTCAAGTATAACAACCACTCGTCCACAAGCTCAATACATATATATATATATATATATATATATATATATATATATATATATATATATATATATATATATATATATATATATATATATATATATATAACTGATCTACAAAACCTCGCTACAAGAAGTTACAAAGTCTTTTGTGACATTTGGTTGGCAGCGAACGTATACGAACCTCGTCTACGAATCAACAGTGAATTCCTACAAAATTTCAAGATTGAAAACAAAAAAATACCTCTCACAACCAACAACTCACAACCGGCTCCTGACAGTATTCTCTCCAACCAGCCCCCTCCGTCTCCCCGATCACGACGAACCAACGAACTACAACCATCTACAATCAACTACAAGTAACAACTCTATGAGTCATCTGTATAATCTTCATCCCACAACGAGTAAATCACAATTAAAAAAAAAAACACACACGAATACCTCGAGAAAACAAAACAAAACAAACAAACGAAGAGTGAGACACGACTCACAGCTCACACCACCAGACCTTACCCTCCTCTCTCTGCTACATCCACCCAACCTCCACCGCTGACGCAGGAGTGAAGAGGTCAAGACGACGAAGCAAATACCAAGTCCATATTCACAACTCATCTTACTCACTCATCTTCACTCAAGTTGCTCATCACTACTCATTTACTCACAAGAGCTACCAGTGTGAGAAGTCGACGTCACCATACGTATCAACGTGTGTCTGACACCCTACAACATGTCAATCAACCCGTGAAGAACAACGCTATCACCACGTGCAACACCACTCACAACATTTCCACCACGGTAAAAATTAGTGAGTTACATAGTTACTTCATTTATACAACACACAGTGATAGACAAAACACTTCTGCACAAACATATAAAACGTGCTGTATAGTTACAACTTAAATACATATACCAACTTCAGTTATCTTCATAATTCAATCATTAAATTCTTGCACCAACAATAAATATTCTACACTGTATATATTCATTCATTTATTATAGCATTTATTTACTACCAACGAGTGTTACCATTTATACCTAAATAAAATACGTGTTTCATACATACAGCTATACATTATTACATCTACAAAGTAATAAAGAAAATATACTATCACAGCTGCTCAGTGAGCGATTAAAAGAACTGTATTAAACATTTATTAATTAAAGCTACCTAGTGGAAACAGATAAATTAAGTTATAAGGAAAAAAGAAAAAAAAAAGAAAAAAAAATGGCCAACACAAATGATGTTAGCAAGAATTAACATCTTCAACACAATCGTTAAGACAAAGATTTCCACACAGTGCTGACACATATATTGCCCACGATAGGTACAAGTGAACAACAAGTCAGTGTATATAGTTAATACTGTATATAGTGTATATATATTTTTATATAAAATAACAAAATATGGGGCTATATATTATCATTTTCAATAATATCTGTGCAATATAAACTAAACCTTAAAAAAAGGTCCCAAGGGAATTAACCAGCAATTATGCAACCATGAACAACACAGAAAAAGCGTAGATAAACGAGGAAAAACAAACTATAGAAAATCAGTACATACAAAAAAAAAAGAAAAAAGAAAGAAATAGAGTAAGATCACATAACAAACAAATGAAAATAAGCTTAAGTGTTACTACAATGCCAGAATACCACATAAACTCCCTCTATAAGTGAAACAAAAAGCAAATTGTCTCCACGAGCAAGTGGCATGGCACATCATCACATAAACTCCTTCTATAAGTGAAACAAAAAGCAAATTGTTGTCTCCACAAGCAAGTGGCATGGCACATCATCACATAAACTCCTTCTATAAGTGAAATAAAAAGCAAATTGTTGTCTCCACAAGCAAGTGGCATGTCACATCATCACTATCATCGACCGCAGCATGACCGGATTCGGTGTCATGACTGCAATTATTACAATTATGTAACTACAAACGATATGTAACTACAAACATTATGTAACAATTATGTAACAGTTGCATTAACAAGATGTTACTTTTATGTAACTTTAACTACAATTATAAACAGTTGCATTAACAAAATGTAACTACAGTTATAAGGCCAACACAATTATGTAACAGTTGCATTAACAAAATGTAACTACAATTATAAGGCCAACACAATCATGCATTACCTCAATATTATGTAACAATTCATAAAATGTTACAATTATGTATTACTACAATGTTACTACAATGTAACAATTATAATACAATTATGTAACAATTCACAATGTTACAATTATTTATTACCACAATGTTACTACAATATTATAAGTCATACAATTAGACCACAATTCTTTATTACCAGTATCATCATACAAGTTAGGTGAAATATTAGACATTACTAAAGGGATAACTCAATATGTAATGTAATAACCTAGCAGTATTACCACTGCACAATTATATGCGTATGTCTGTTATACATACACATAAAATGTCATACAACAATCATTGCATTTATTCAAATATGAATAGAACTTGTTTAGAATGTAATATTACAGGATCAGTACAATATTAACATGAATATTATATGTATACAATATTATAATAAATATTATGTACTAATAGTTTAGCATATGTCAATGATGACTGCTGTCGGAGGACCTTCAGTGGCACGGCCGAGCAATGTCAGGACTCCATATTATCATTACAAATCATAATAAATAGATAGATAAATAGATAGACAGATGGAGCTCCAGGCAAGCCTGGGAAAGGGAAATGATCTTGCAAGTTAACTGAGGAAATGTTGACAATTCACAGGAAGTAGCAAGTCAGGGGATGATATAGGTAGTGTGTCAGCGAGATAGCATACAGACAAAGCCTAGTGACCATACACACACATACACACATACTCACACACAGGTTTCTAGAACAATTCCAACCACAGTGTAACACAAATGACACGACCCCTGCTTCACCAGAATTTAGGAAGCAGAGCTCAGGAGACAGGCCATAGAACCGGCAGGTAGTAGGGAGAACGAGCCTAGCAACATGGAGAGAGAGAGAGAGAGAGAGAGAGAGAGAGAGAGAGAGAGCTAGACAGGGAGGTAGCTCGAGGGACTCTACTTATACTTCACTCGTGTGTGTGAGACTTTGTTAATATTTCCAAGACAAATAAAAATAGTCCCATACTATTCTTTACCTCTCCTGTCATTGCATGACAAAAAGGGAACCAAGATTATCTACTTACAAAGCTACTCACGTATACCAACCGCTCGTCCACAAGTTCAATATATATATAACTAAACAACAAAACATCACTGCAAGGATATACAAAGTCATTGTGACAACCACAAACAAATCGCCTCCATGTAGCCCTGTCCTCATCTATTTGGATGCCCACTTCCAACTTACACCCCCCCCCCTCTCATATACCACTCCACTCCATCCCTCGATCACATCCTTGGTCTCCCCCTTCCTCTCCCCCCTCCTCCTCACTCACATACACTCTCTTCGTCAGTCTCAAACTCTCCATCCTCTCTACATGGCCAAACCACCTCACTGTATTTCTCCTAACGCTGTCTGTCACATCCATACCACAACGCTCCTTCATTTCCTCATTTGTAAGTCTGTCTCTCTATGTTACTCCACATGCTCCTCCCATAAAGTTATTTTTTACTTATGCCCTTCCAACAAGGCACAGGTTAAGCTTCCATACGTTAGAGTGGGCATCATAGTACTATCATCCAGCGACTTTTTTACTTCCGTGTTCACTTCCCTATCTTGTATCACCGCTCTCAATGAACCAACAACCTTTCTTCTGTATTTTACCCCTTCAAGCACTTCATCCTTTAAATTTCCATCCTTACTCATTACACTACCCAGGAACTAAAACGCACTCACACTTGTAATTTCCTCACCATCCAGCCTCACTGGGCATTAACTGACTTCATTTCTCTCGAGGATCACAATTTTACTCTTCCCTACATTTACCTTCAGATTCCGTTTCTTACATACTCTTCAAAACTCATTCATCATGTCTTGCAGTTCCCTCTCGTTTTCACTTAACGATACAATACAATAAGCAAACAAAAGAACAGGAAGTTTCCAAATGCTGCCCTCTCTCATTAGGGTTGCTCCAATATTCGCTGCCATACCTTGTATCTCCGTTATAACTCGGTCCATATACATATTGAACAACCATGGAGACATAACACATCCCTGTTTCAGTCCAATATTCAAAAAGAAAAATTCACTCAATTCACCATTCACATACACTGCAGCCTTAGCACCGTCATACATACTCTTCACGGCATTCAGCAGCTTCTCATTTACTCCATGTGTTTTTAATATTTTCGACATTCCTTGTCTATCCACTCTGTCATATGCTTTCTCTAAATCCATGAAGGCCATACACAACTTCTTTCCTTTCTTTAGAAACTTTTCCACTAAAGATACAAGGATGAATATCTGATCTACGCAACCTCTTCCCTTGCTAAACTCCCCCCTGTTCTTCTCCACCTGATTCCTATGTTATTTCCCAAACTCTGTCAATAAGTATCCTACCATATACTTTTCGTACTACCACACACCTCTTTTTCCCCTTTTCCTTTTGTACAGGGGAATGATTATACCTGACATCCAATCCTCCGGGACTCTACCTTCCTCCCAGGTCAATCTGCACATCATCTATATTTATACTACTACTATCTCTCCCCCATGCCTCAGCATTTCACCACACACTCCATCAATTCCTGGGGTTTTCCCTATTTTCACTTTCTTCATTGCTTCTACTACTTCCGTCCTACTGATCTCTTCCTCTTTCGCTCAACCATTCCCCAGCCTGCACTTATACTAGAATTACTTTCATTCTCTATGTTAAACAACTCCATAAAGTTTTCTCTCCATTTGCTCACATTTTCTCTCTTCTTCGCTATCAATCTTCTATTTTTATCTTCCACTCTCCTACTGACTTCATTCTCACCCTATCTATCTTAACCTCCCTCTACTTGACACTCACATTCCTTCCAAATTCCTCATCCACTCTCTTCTTACCCTCTCTTACTAATCTTTTCATCTCACTCCTCTCCTCTACAGATAACTCTTTGTTCCTTCTCTCAAACTCCTCCACGCCTCTGCTTCCCGTCCACTCACTATACAGTAGTGCACCAACTTTCGCTACAGCAGGATTCGCGGAATCCACTTTCGCGGCATGCACCAAATATTCCCTAACTTCCACTTTCGCTTGAAAAAAATCGATTTTCACGCACAAATTTTGGGTTTGGGACAATATTTTGAACTTTGAATTTCCTGCACCGCCCGCCAGCAACCCACCGCCATCTTGAATGACGTCATGTCAACACGCTGTCCACCCATTCCCGCCATTGTGTAGGAGCGTGCTAGCTCCACTGTGTTGGATTCTCACGGTTCAATGGCCTCTACTATACCTGGTAGTGTGGGGAAAGGGCCTGGTGGTGTGGGGGGAGAGCCTGGTGGTGTGGGGGGAGGGCCGGGAGGCAGTGGTGGTGATAAAAAGTGGCCGGGACATTCAAAGTCGGGAGGAAAGGCCAAGGCTAAAAGAGAGTATCGTGTTGGAGTGAAGAAACGGCAGTATAATAATGAAATAAAAAGGAAGATAGTTGAGCACATGGACAAGGGCGCAAAAAACAGTGAAATCTGCCGTATATTTAACATCCCAGAATCGACAGTGCGTAGTATGAGGAAACAGCATGGTGGTAGCGAGGCAGCAAGAGGTGGCGCCAATACGTCTGGCGTGGCTAAATAAGCCCGCCACGCGCCTCGGATACTTACCCCCAACATCCATTAAACACCTCAACCTGGTCTCTGTGGTATGTTTCTCCTCATATAATGTGTACTGTACAGTTTTTATTGTTTGTATCTCACAATGCAATGTACAATAGTGATTTGATGTAGCCTACTGTATTGCAAGTGAAAATGAAAATCTGATGTTACTTTAGGATAACCGGGAACCAATTAGCCTTTTTGCCATAAAGACAATGCCCCAATTTTCGCTAATTCCACTTTCGCGCATTATTTTTGGACCCAATTAGGCGCGAAAATTGGTGCCCCACTGTACTATTATTAGGACGAATTACTGTATTCTTCTCTGATACTTGAACCTTCCACCAAGCTGGGTCAAACTGGATCAGTGCTATTGAGCTGACCTTGATATTAGACTTTTCCCTATGACCTTGACTTTTGACTAAAAACTGAAATCCTTTGTCCTTGCCTTAATCAAAACACTGTCATACTCTTTGGTTCAGATCTGTAAGAATATGTCTTAGTTGACTTTACCGCGTAATCTTGATCACTGACTTGTTATTCCCAAATGTGATTGGTCAACTGCTTGGCTGGTCTGCAACAGTTCCAACAAGTTTGGTCCAAATTATATAAAAACTGTATTAGGTATTTCCTTCACACAGAAACACTAGAGTCTAACGCTGACCTTGCCTTGTGACTTTGGCCTTTGAGTGTTCTTGAAATTGAATCACATCATTTGTACCATAACTTTCACCCATCCACGAATTTAATCTAAATCAGATAAGAACTGTTAAAGTTGATACAGCTAGGTAATACGTTGACCTAGCCCTGTGACCTTGACCGTGGACTAACTGCTCAAAAAATATATTTAAAAAAATAAAAACACACAATAGGTTTGCTTTTTGTCTACTTTTCAACGCTTCCACGGAGTTTGGTTAATATAAAATCAATACTGTTTCAGGTCTTTTGTTTACAATTAGACTGAAAGGCAGGCGCAAGCACACACACACACACACACACACACACACACACACACACACACACACACACACACACACACACACACACACAAGGGCATGCACGCCAAATGTAGCATCATTTAGCACATTTCCGATAGTGTGTTTGGAGTGGAAGATGTCCCACTGATTTTTTTCCGACACGATCTATACTACCGTGTTACTTCAGCAAGAGGAATTAAGTGTATCTAATGCTCATCAGTGTCACCCTGTTGAAGGGAGCCTTATTCAGATACGTAGTCACCCTATTGAAGGAAGCCTTATTCAGAGACGTAAAGATATCTTCTTGTAGTTGCCGTAGAGGTAGCAGATCTGTTACCTGAACAATTCATATTATGATACTTAAATGGAAAGAAAATACAGTACATGAGGAAAACACCAGGGTGGACGAATGCTAGCACGTCTGTGTGAATGGTATGGGCGGCGGGTTGGGTCGGTGAGGGAGGAAAGATCAGTTGGAATGTGATTATTGTGACGAACCTTATCCTCCATTCATTGCCATAAGCACTCGTATGCATACAATGTTTTAAATTACAATCTTGCAATACTACAACGAGTATACCGTTTCGTAATACTATTCAAAGTATTAATATTCATTCAACAAATATTAGGCCTTAATAAAAGAAAATGTCTTCCACTATCTTTCTTCCCTCTATACCTAATCCTTCCTTAACCCCAACACCTCACCACCGTCAGCTCCGGTTATCTCCCTGTTGTCCCTCTCCACTTCTATTACGAATCATTCGAATCCATGTATCGATACACTTGAGCTCGGACCTCGTGAGCGGCAAGCACTGGCGACGGAAAGTGCTACAAACTGGAAACTTGACCAACTCTACGTTTGCCCTATCAAATGCCCTCCATCCCATTCGTACTGTTCGCTTGATCTCAGCCATTTACTGGAACTGTCAGAAAAGCCTGGTCACTACCAATTTACTCTAGGCCTTTTGCTATTTTACTGGAAGATAATGAAACTGTATTCCAACAGAACTATTGCGTTCTTGATAATCACAGTCAATCTTACTTTCTAGTGGTCTCTACTCAGATAATATATCATTCCTTTTGTCACTTCAAGCCTACTCAGTTCAAAGAACTGTATTGTTAGTCAAGCAAAATATCATTCAGCCGCTCATCGTTAATGTTACAGCTTTCGCCCTTCCGTAAGTTAAGAATTGCTGGATCGTGGTTCCAATGCCCAGCTCTTTACTGTTAGACTAGGTATTCCATTACCGGAGGGGTCTCAAAGGAGTTTGAACACAACCTTAGTAGTACTCGCCGGAGGATTCTTCAGAAATACAGGGTTTTCAGGAATGCAGAGTTCCTTGCTACTGATAACACATATTCTAAGGCTACAAATCAAACTGAGAGAAGCTCAAGATGCTACCAAAACAGTTCCATCTTAAGAAGCTTTGGGAAGAGAAGTGTACTTATAAGTATGCAATGGCAGTTTTGAGTCGGTTGGAAGTGCCCAGTTTCGTCAAGAACCCTGTTGAAAGATGGGATACCTTTAAGTGTGTTACCATGGCAGTAGCTGATGAATGTGTTGGACAGTGCCTGAGATCAAGGAGGGGTTTTGTCTCGCCGAGAATGCTGGCCACAAGTGAGGAGCGTTGGACTGCCAGACTGGCTGGGAATTGGGAGCAGCGCAGGCTTTTGTCTCAACGGGCACGAATTTTTCTGAGAAAGGACAAGGTGAGGTATGTTGGGGAAATCCCTGAGGGGGTGGAAATCAAGAGAGAAGGGAATAGGTTTTAAAGTGGTAGAGCATCTGGTATTTGTGGCATCCCAGTTGAACTAATTAAAGCTGGGGATGAAACCATGATCAGGGCATTACATGAAGTCATAGAAGCCATTTGGCTGACTGGTATAATTTCTCCTGGCTGGACAAGTGGTTGGGTCACCCCTATCTGGAAAGGGAAAGACCAGCATGATTGTAGTAACTACTGTGGTATTACAGTGCTCAGAGTGCCAGGCAAGGTTCTTCACACTTTCTCCTGAAGCATATCCGGTATCATTAGCTAAATTTTCAGAGGCCTAAGCAGTCCAGATTCAGGCCCATGAAGTCTGCAGCTGACCGCATCCTAGCTCTTCAATTCCTCGTGGAATGCCTCCTTGGGTATTGACAAGGTTTGCTTCCAGCCTATGTGAATCTCAACAATTTGTTTGCTGCTGTAAATTGAGAGGTACTACGAGACCTCCTGTGGCTTCCTGGGATCCCCACAAGGATAATCCAACTAACTGCTGATTTGTATTCAAAGAAGAAGAGTGCTATCAAGTGCAGAGGAGGAACATCCGACTTCTTTCCAATAAATACTGCTGTAAGACAGAGATGTGTCCTTGTCAGGAGTCCATAGTATAAATACAAATCATAATAGATAGCATGATGGATAGATAGATAGACAGATAGAAGCACCAAACCACTGTGTAAGAGAGGTAGTGTATCAGCGAGAATCAAGCAAAAGGAAATTAGCCTGCAACTCTTGAAGTGAAGGAATGCTGGTCCTGCACTGGAAGCTGTACATACAGTGTTCTAGAAGTTTCCACGACAGTATAGCACACGTGACACGACCCCTGCTAAAGGAGAATGTAGGAATCAGAGCTCAGATAGGGGCTAGCCACACAACCGGCAGGTAGTGGAGAGATCAGATAAGAGGAGTTCGACTAGACTTAGTTAGTAAATTAAGTCCCTGTGTAATACACACGCTGCTCAACTTAGACCTTCTTTGAAGGTAATGAATCAAGATCAACTCCCTGTATTCATCTTTAATTTCTCCTGCTCTTCAATTACCAAAATAACTTTAACCAAAACTCAAGACTCACCTACTACGAGACTAAAGACTTACATATATATATAAATGATGGCTATGAAGTTCCAACAATAAATGGTGGCAGCACAGTAAGGATCGACTCTACGCCTACGAACCATCATTTCTACAAAATCACGTGACACTGTAACCAAGATCAACTCCAGCTGATTCTACATTACTATAAGCGAGTATACAATAAGAAGAACGAGTCTACGAGTTTACGAGTCTATGAGTCTACGAATCTATGAGCCTATGAGTCTACGAGCATACAGCAGCAACGACGAGTTACGAGTGAGGATCAACAAGCTCTACAATTAACTACAAATAACAAGTCTACAAGACATCTCTATAATCTTCTTCACGCAACTTCAAGCAGCAGCAAGAGGAAAAAACAAAAAACAAGTAAACGAAAAACAAGAACTAAGCAACAAGCACTTGATCCCCAACTTTCTCTCTCCTACCGCCCCCTGCCTCCACTGCTGACGTAGGTCAAGACGACACGGCAAAACACCAGAGCCACATTTATAACGCATCTTACTCACCTTTCCTCACTCAGGTTACTCATCGCTGCTCAGTTACGCACCACAGCTACCAGTGTGGGAAGCCGACGTCACCGTGTGTATCTGCTGAGACAATGTCACCATGCGTGTTCGCTGAGACGACGCCATGACAATCAACGTGTGACTGACACCAGGCACTTCTTGCCCACTACTCGTTACTCATTATTCACATAGCTCCTACTCATACTCATTTATTTTCACAGTACTGAGTGGGAATTCGACGTTCTATGGTTAGGTTCACCTGTGAGTACAGCTGTTAACCACTACATTCATCAGGCCATGGAATTTCCTGAGTAATATCGTCCATCAACACAGCCCTAGAATTATCGAGAGGAGATCTTCATTCAGCTCTGCATTTATCTCCCGAGATCGACAGCTACTTTCGACTCGCCTCTCCGAGTGACAATCTGTATCAAGTGGGTGTAATTATACTTACTCATTTCTTCTCAGTGCTTTAAAATTAGGTACAATAAACTCCTTTACTTATTTTTAAAGATACACTTATACACTCACTATCTATCATTCATTACAACTCATTTACTCATCTATTTAGATAGGACATAAACAAAAGACGTATTTCATAACACCATACCTTAGCAACATGAATTCATTTTAGCTGAGTGATATGACAGGAATATTTTCACCTCCACCCGTGTTAGTACCAGATGATACACAGTCAGCACCCACTGCAGATATACAATTAGGAGGGCACCAGGGCACCACACCCATCCTACAAAGTTCACCGCAGACTAAAGATAAAGAAACTAATACCTCAATTCCAGATGATAATGATGATGATTGGCAAACCCCCTCTGATGTAGTGAGTGAGAACTTTGTGTCTGACTTGCATACCTATGAAAATATACGTAACAGAGTTCAACGTTCAGGGAAAACCTATTCCACTACTCCCTCACACAGCAATAAACAAGTCCAAGTTAAATTAACAGAGCAACCAGTGAAGATGAATACCATGGATCAATTGATTGATTGATTGATTGATTGCAAATAATTAAAAACTGGCGGCAAAACTGCCAGGGTCATATGCCACCGGACGACAAAGTAAAACACACAGCAAAATAAAAAGTGCATGTTCAAATTAAAGTTAATATCTGTTAGTAGGAATAAAACATTGAAAAATAATAAAAGAATAGTTTATAAAATATCAAGTACTTATAAAAGTGGAAGGAGGCCTGCCTCCTGAAGAAAACTGAAAACATCACTAAAATCGCTAAAGGCTTCACCAAGCATCGAGGACAAACAGTAGGCACCAACTGCCCCCTTATGCCTATGGAGGAATCTCTGACGTAGGTCCCCCAGACTCGGACACTCGACCAGCAAGTGACGGACAGTAAGGGGAACAAGGCAGTCATCACAGTACGGTTGAGATTCACCTTTCATCAGGAACCCATGTGTAAGCTGCGAATGCCCAATGCAAAGCCTAATGAGAGCCACCTCCAATCGCCGAGACATAGAGGGAAGAACCCTTGGCATAATCACTCTCTGAAAGATTTCTTTTAGCTTAATGTGAGAAACAACATCCCACTATCTCTGCCAACATGTACGAATTGCGTACCGCAAGTAAGGTGTTACATCAGAAGCAGGAAGTGGGTAGTTTGTTGGGGGCTGTTGAGAAGATGCAGCTTTAGCTAAAGTATCTGCCCTCTCAGTGCCCACCACACCAACATGTGCAGGTACCCAACAGAAGTCTACACGGCAGCCACGATGGCCAAGAAGAAAAAGCCACTCTTAGATTGATAAAACCAATGGATGCGATGCATTAAAAGACTCTAGTGCAGAGAAAGCACTACGCGAGTCACTAAAAATCACAAAAAAGGATTGGGGGAGAGTAAAAATAATTTTCACAGCATATAAAATTGCAGTCAGTTCCGCCGTATACTCTGAAGTAATGCCAGGAAGGTTACCGCCCCTACTAAAGGAAGGGAAGACAACACCAAATCCTACTCCAGTATCCGTCTTGGACCCGTCGGTATAGACGTGGACAGAACCCTCATGAATGGAGGCATGTTCTAAAAAGAGGGAGAGGGACACCTGAGAGGGAAGTGAGCCTTTTTTTTCCAACAACGGACCTACAGAATGTCACTTGAGGGAGCAGCCAAGAACCCACCCTTGGGATCCGATGTGGACAAATTGCCAGTCTCGGAACAGAGAGGGCTAACATAACAAATCAGACCCTGTAACCAAATGGCTTTGGGAAATTAGGACGGGTATCAAAAACAGAAGATCAGGAATCCTGGGAGACGATGGCACAAGAAATTGAGTCTGGAATGCAGTTAAGATGATACCAACACTTCATCATTAGCAACTGGCGTCGCAAATCCAAGGGGAGTACACCAGCATCCACCAATAAACTTGAAATCGGGGATGATCTGAATGCCCCGGTTGCCAGACGCACACCAGCATGATGCATGATGCACAGAATTTAACAACCGAAGACGGGCATCTGTTGCAGAGGAGTAGACCTCACACCCATATTCAAGTTTAGGAAGAATAAGAGACCTATGCAAGAGGAGGAGGGTCTGATGGTCAGCACCCCAAGAGGTATGAGCTAAAACCCTCAAAAGACTCAAAGCTTTAAGACAAGCCGCCTTAACAGAACGAATATGAGGAACCCAGGTTAGTTGTCTATCAAACAGAAGACCCAGAAACCGCATCTCTTCCACACAGGATATTCTCCTACCATAGAGATACAAGTCAGGGTCTGGGTGAACCCCACGAAGACGACAAAAATGCATAGCCACTGTCTTTGTTGAAGAAAAATGGAAACCGCAAGTTTCTGCCCAGTCAGAAATTCAATTGAGAGCCAGCTGCAACTTCCTTTCTATCAGAGACATTCTAGAAATGGTGAGGGAAATCGAGAGGTTATCAACATATATTGATCCTCGTACACCGACGAGAAGTACACTAATGACACTGTTAATGGCTACAGCAAACTACACTAAGGATACTCCCCTGTGGTACTCCATCTTCTAGTGCTCGAGCAGTAGAAAGCACTCCTCCCACTCGCACCCTTAAAATTCGGTTAGATAAAAACTGTTGAATAAAAATAGGCAAGCGTCCACGAAGACCAAACTCATGAAGAGAGAGTAAAATACCATGACGCCAGGAAGTGTCATATGCCTTCTCCAGATCGAAGAAGACCGTGACCTGGTGTTGGTTATTGGAGAAAGCCTCACAGACAGAAGATTCCAAGGACAGCAGTGCACAGGAGGTAGATCGCAATTTTCGAAAACCATACTGGGCAGGGGATAAGAAGTCGCCTCTCTTTCTAAAAACCACACAAGCCTAACATTGACCATCTTTTCCAAAACTTTACATATACAAGATATCAAAGAAATAGGCCGATAATTCGTCGCCTGTAGGTGGTCCTTACCTGGCTTGGGGAAGGGGATAACTACAGCAACACCAGATCCCAACGAGTCGGGAACTCCCCAGAACACCAGATCTTATTAAATAGTGAAAGCAAAAACAACAGGGACTCATCAGACAGGTGGCGTAAAAGGGGATGAGGAATATCATCATAACCAGGAGAGGAATCATGGCATTGCAACAGAGCTGCCTGGGGTTCAGAAATTGAAAATGGAACATTGTAAGGCTCTCCTCCAGCAGAGGCAAAACTGAGACAACGAGACTCTAGGTGCCGACTGTGGTATGCCGAAGGCGTATCTGCATCCTTTTGACACACAGGCAAAATGATCAGCAGCAACTCTGCAATAGCAAGTGGATTAGGCACAGTTCCACCTGCTGCAGATAAAACAGGAGGGGAGGGAACAGTAAATTTCCTGAAATTTTCCTTACCCGGTTCCACACCTGAGTGATGGAAGTCCTCGAATTGAAGGAGGAAACATAACCTTTCCAGGATGAATGCCTGGCCTCCTTTAAAACCCGCCTCATATGAGCTCGTACCCTCTGAAACGCCACCAAATACTGAGGATCTCCACGGTGACAACAAAGTCAAGAGAAGGCAACTCGTTTGGCTCTCACTGCGGAACTGCACTCGGAGTTCCACCAAGGAACCGGATGTTTAGGAAACTGACCCTTCGTTTTTGGAATAGATAACAGGGCTGCTGAGTGCAACACGGTATTGAAATATGACACAGCCTCAGTAAGACAGCCAAACTCGTTGACAGAAAGGGAAATGGAACTTAATTCCCTGAAACTTAGCCAGTCAGGCTTATCCAGAAGCCAGCGAGGAAGACGTGGCTGAGGTCCACCAGCACTAGCAGTTAAAAGTAATGGAAAATGGTCGCTGCCATACAGGTCTGGCAACACATCCCAGGTAAAATCTAAAACATCATCAGCTGAGCATAAAAACAAATCAATGGCAGTAAAAGTTCCAGTCTGACTATGGAAATAAGTAATTTTATTGGCATTAAAAATGCCTAACTCCTCATCTTCCACTAAAGAGGCCAGCATTACACTCCGAGGGTTGGCCTCACTGTTTCCCCATCGCGGATGGTGACCATTCATATCTCCTAGTAACAGAAAGGATGAAGGAAGATCATAAATAAGGCATTCCAAATCCTCCCTTTCTACAGTAGCACTAGGAGGAAGATAAAGACAGCAAACTATATACTGCCGATGTAAAAACATCCGGACAGCAACAGCCTGCAGGGGAGTGGAGATGTCCAGATGATTGTATGGAATATTCTTGCGAAGGAAGATAGCAGCACCTCCATGATGACCTTGGCAAAGCACAGGATCAGAATGAAAGGCATGGTAGCCAGAAGGACCAGAAGGAACAGTATCATCCACCATGGTCTCCTGGATACACATGCACAGAGGAGTAAATTGAGAAACCAGATGACACAATTCCTCATAGCTGGCACGTAAACCCCGACAGTTCCACTGGATGATGAAACCCATAATGGAGGAATGATGATTAAGTGCGGGACTGTACACCTGACAAGCGAGTGAGTTTCGATTGATGCTCATGAAGGCCCTTGACAGGAGCCTGCTCAGCACCAGAAACCCGCACCCTCTGTCGAACATCCGTGAGTAAACGAGAGGCTGAAGAAGTAAGTTTTACAAAACTCCTTCTTGAAGTGGGCACACCAGTTTGTTTGGAAGGTGGCTTGGGGGCTGTCTTTGGACATGTAGGATGGCCACTGCCCCCACCAGAAGCCCCAGAAGTGGAAGTAGAGCCCACAGGTCTAGAGTCATTTGAGGAGGCCATCCTATGCTTCAGATCTGAAGCACCAGCAAGTTGTCCAACAACCTCCCCAGGTGGGGACCGGACCAGCGGTGTACCATCAGCTTCAGCTATTACCTGGCTATATCCCTCAGCCTGCTGGACAGAGGGAACAAGAGAGGTGTCAACAGAAGGGTCAACAACAGAGACCTTAGGTGGCCGGTCTTCATGTTCAGAGGACTCTGGTGAACAATGGTGACATTTACCAGGTACAGATGGAGCCTCAGGCATACTGGCTACGATGGGAGAGGGAGTCCGGTCAACATGGACATCTGTCACCACTACAGAAGCGTTCAAGCTGTCATCCACGGGAGTGGGGGTGGAAACAGACTGAGTAGGGAGTGGGCAAGGTTCATTTTCACAAACAGTGTGAGCAGCGGGGACACCATCTTGCAAAGCACTAGATTTTGAAGTGGGCACTGGGCTGGGTTGAGGCCTTCTTGGAGATATAGGGCGGTGCACTGGCTTTCCAGAAAGGACAGAAGCAGAGGTAAGACTGGGCTGGAAGAAGCGAGTCTGGGCTCTCTTCTTAGCCTCAGGAAATGAAACCTTCTCAAATGTTCGAATTGACATAATCTCCTTTTCTAAGCAATAGAGACAACAACTTTTAGAAGATACAACATGAGGGCCCCCACAGTGATAGCATTGAAGGGGTCCTGGACAGTCACCGGTATGACTTGGTCTGCCACAAGAGATACAGACATCAGGGAGGCCAGCCTGTGCACGGCGGCAAAAACGGCTAACATGTCCATACCCCTGGCAGTGGAAACAATGCTTTGGGGTTGGCACATATGGCTTCACAGGAATCGATAACCATGCTAGGTTCACGGATCTAAGCAATGCCAATTTGTCGAATGCCAAGAACAATGTTTCATTCGGGGTCAGAATCCCATCTATCTTTTTCTGAAGGCGCTCAACCTTCACCACACCAAACGACCGCAGCTCCTCCAACAGTCGCTCCTCCGAGTATCGGAGGATGTCCCGAGAGAAAATGACTCCCTTAGTTTGGTTAAATGTTCCATGAGGAACACAGGTAACCGCAGAGCCAGCTACAGAGGTCAGAGTCATTAGACGAGAGCTCTCTTCTGGGGAGGACACCTCCCTGGGAAGAGATCTTTGGTTCTCTTCCAAGGGATGAGACAATGGCACGGTGTAATTCAAAGATATCAATATCTAGGATTGACCCTCCTACGGAGGATTTCATCACTAGATACTTTGCATATGATGCAGGCACTGGCTCTTCTGTGCTCAACCCTAGAGCTGCACCCACCCAACGTGACCGCCTCCCAATCCCAGTTGAACGCTGGGGCAAAGGGGGACATTCACCAGGGGCCTGGCTAGGCCCTAAGGTGGCAATGAGGGAGTTCCATGGACAGATCCAGAGTCGTCAACCAAAGTTTGTTTATTTGGAGCCATATGATTTACAAGAAAACTTCATTCCCCCACCCCTCCACCCACCATGGATTCCAACAAGGGGAGGTTATATGCCAGGGATAACACCACTGGCGACCCCAGAGGTAGTGGGAGAGTATACGCAGGTAACCACGGGGGGACCTGGGCAAGGGTGACTCCAGGATGATAGGAGTCACCAGGCCCCCCAGTGCCCATTTGACCCTAGCCAATGCATGACCAGCCGATTGACCTGGTCGGGCCCAACCAGGCCGCCCGTCTAGCCAGAATAAGGGACCAAAGAGGTGTATTGCTAGCTGCAGGGCGCATCGTGCAGCATCGCTCAACCCCCAGGACTCCCGTCTCCCAGCATTACGGGATGCCACGCGCAGCAAACACTTGGGGAGGCAACAGTCCCACCCTAGATGTCAAATGGGCAGGGACTAACATCACCAGCAGGCCTCCTCCACCAGTAATGTAGGGGGTGCTTGGTCCATGAGGTCAACAAATACCAAACCCTACAAAGGTAGGCATGCCTCCAAAGTAGGTGGCACCACCAACCATGCTTCAAGCCCTCCACCACGTCAAGGTGATCCCCTGCAGTGGGGACCACGGATCAAACTCAGATATACGTTTATCATGAGGATAAAACTGCCCTGAAATTCTCTGGGACAGAAAAAGATTGCACTGATGTCATTTCATTGGTTAATCAATGCGAACAGATCTTCATAAAATGGCACATTACAGATGAACAAGAGAAAATTGCTATTTTTTCTCTTGGATTTGTCAGGAAAGATGTCCGGCAGGAAACTTGCTTAGGTCAGACAAGCTTCTCCGAGCTAAGACATATGATGAATTTGAAATTTGAATTTTGAAGAAATTTTCTGGAGGTATGAACTTCTTGCCAGGTATAATTCCAGAATTACATAAGATTGTAGATCTGGTAAGGGAGCACACTACAAATCATGTGCTCAGTGAAATAAATGCCGATGTCTCGACGATCAAAAGAACATTATTAGCTACCTTAGAAAACTCAAACTGGATAACAGGAGATGGAACGATGTTCCCAGGCCTCATCGTGGACATCATTGGTTATGTAGCTGCCTTGTGTAAATTACCTGATAGGACCGTCAGCATCGCCAAGACGACAGCATACACCCCAGGTATATGCTTACTAGACTTAATGACCGAGGTAGAGATGCAGTGTAGCAAAGCAGGGGTGATCGAAACACAGTCACATTCTAGTAGAATGAGAGTGCCTGAGACAGTTTCAGCTGTGAAAACAACTACAACTACCCCAAACAGAGAACAAAATCGATCGCGACCAGAAAGCAGGCAGAGCAAACAACCAAATACATCGAGGCTATGATCACAAACACCAGGCTACAGGCAGTTTCATAAGTTTTCGCGCAGTCCAAGCAGATCTCGCGCCACAGACACCACTAAATATGGGAAGTCATTTCGTTGATCACAGTCAGGAGATAGGTCCATTCTATGTCATTACTGTTCAAAACCAGGACACACAAAGAATGAATGCTTTATCAAAACAAAAGAGGATAGACAAAAGACACAGGGATTTGGTCCCTACTGTAGGCATCATCGGTGCCAAGGGCACTGGACCAGTAACTGCAAAACAGTAGAAAAATTAGTGTCTATGTTCAAATCGGGGGAAGACCAAGTCACGACAAAAAACGAACAAACATAAGGAAAAGCAAGTCTAAAATTCACATAGGAGGCATGTTGGGAAATGAGTGTATCTTGATACCAGCTGTATGTAAGGATTAAAACGTTTCCTTATTTTTAGATACAGGCTCTCCAGTGAACTTAATAACACAAGAAGAAATAAAGAGAATTTTTAGAAATAAGAAAGTAACTTTTCTGGAACAATCCGATTTAGTCTTATCACAGTAAATCACAGTAAAAGGTATGATACGCTTAAACATCAGCTTCACAGAGACTATAAGACCATTCTCTGCATTTTGTTATATCGTTGAAAACTTAGCAATTAAAGCTCATATGTTACTGGGCTTAAGATGCATGAGAACAGAGAAAATAACTTTACTCCCACAAATGAAAGGAAAAGACTCTGATAATGAATTCGTAGAGGAAATACCATCAGAGTCCTCACCGATTAGTAAAACAAAACCAAAAAGAATTGGTGATACTAAAATTTAAACAAACCTACACAAACAGATGAGTGTATAGATCCACTCACCCCCCCCCCCAGCCTCCAGGACTAGAAACCCAGGTAACGGTACTGCTTTATCAGTTATTCCCGTCCATCTCACCAATGATTTAGTTATACCACCTAACTCCTATATGAAAGTTACCATAAAGAACAAATTACGGAATAGTACTGTTCGTGCCTTAGAAGAATTATGTAAAGTAGAAGGATTGTCAGTAGAAAATGCGTTATGTTAGATGAACGACGATGGGTAAACTCAAATATTTCTAATTAATCACATGAATGGGGAAATACAGTTGAAAAAGGGGACTTGTATAGTTAATATTGAAAAATGTCCCGCCCCTGTGATGGAAATAGTTTTAGCTGGAAAATCTACGGATAGAAAATGCATTAAAGAGAATTTAATTCACTCAGGTGAATTTGATGAAATTGATTTGTTAATCCTGTTGGAAAAACACAGGGACACCGTAGAACCACTCGGAGAACAGTTACGGTGTACTAACCTGATTAATCACAAAATTATTGTGCATCCAGATACACCATCAATTTCCGTACCGGCCTACCGAATCCCACAATCTCAGCGTACACTCGCAAATGAGTATGTCGATGAAATGTTAAAACTTGCAATTATTGAGCCATCAGTCTCCCCGTGGAATGCCCCATTATTCTTCGTGCCCAAACGAAATGGAGAAATGCGTGCGGAAGTAGATTACAGTAAACTAAACAATCACACAGTCCCAGACCGATTTCCCATGCCATTGCTAAGCGATATCCTATAGAATATTGGGCCAGAAAATAATGTATTTTCCACGATCGATTTGCTAAGTGGTTATTATCAAATTCCTGTAGATCAGGAGTCACGTAAATACACTGCCTTTTCCACAAATAGAGGACTATCATTATAGAAGGATGCCCATGGGACTAAGGACAGCCCCGGGCACATTCCAGCGTCTTATGAATTACGTATTGTCCAGAATTTTAGGACAAGGAATATTTGTTTATCTTGACGATATTATCATCGCAACGAAAGATATCACAGAACATCTCCAGAAATTAGACCTACTCTTACAAAAGCTTGGTGATGCTGGTTTAAAAATTAAGCATTCTAAATGCAAATTTTGCTTTAAGGAAATAAAATTCTTAGGCCACAGATTAAGTGCTAATGGTATTCACACCACCAGCGACAAAATACAGGCAGTGAGAGACTTTCCTGAAGCCACTACGAATGACGAAGTTAGACAATTTTTAGGTCTAGCTGGGTACTATAGGTCATTCGTACAACAATTCTCTCATATAGCCTTTCCTCTATTCTAACTACTCAAAAAAGATGCTATATTCCAATGGGAAGAACAAAAACAAGCATTTACCAAATTAAAAAGTCAAGTAACAAATGCACCATGTTTGGCATATTCTGATTTCACAAAACCATTTATTATTTGTACAGATGCATAAGTTAAAGGATTAGGGGCTGTACTGATGCAAGAAGATAAAAGAGGACAGAATCAACCAATTGCATTTGCCAGCAGACAAATAAAAGGTGCAGAGAAAAATTATTGCACTACAGACTTAGAGGCAATTGCAGTGGTTTTTGCATTACAAAAGTTTCGAGATCTGGTATATTGTTACGAAATACACTTATTCACCGACCATAAATAGCTAGTGGGTATGTTTAAAGAAAAACTCCTCTCTGGGAGGAGAGCAAGATGGAAATGTACAGTCGAAAACTACAATGTACATATTCATTATATACAAGGCAAAATGAATCTAGGAACCCGAAAACAATTCAGGTCGCAGCATTAGATCTCAAAGGAGACATCCCAAACCACGATGAAATCGCAGGAGCACAAAGACTTGATCCAACATGGTGTAAAGTTATATATAAGTTAGAAAGTGGAGATGACATACAATTACCCAAAATACATGTACCTCTAGAAAAATTCACAATAATCAATAATGCATTATACAAGATCAACCCAGAACAACCAAAACGCCGAAGAAATAATAACCAATTGATAGTACCTAATGACATGATACCCCAAGTATTACGAACGATACACGATAACCCACATGCAGGACATCCTGGAAAGGATAGGACATTCAAACAAGCCCAGTTGTTATATTACTGGCCATCATTACGAAAAAATATAAACAATCATATAGACAGATGCGAATCATGTGCAAAACACAAAGGATACCCAATCACACCTGCACCGATGGGTAATTACCCTGTACCACATCAACCATGGG
Source organism: Coenobita brevimanus (assembly GCF_032717465.1). Taxonomy (NCBI): domain Eukaryota; kingdom Metazoa; phylum Arthropoda; class Malacostraca; order Decapoda; family Coenobitidae; genus Coenobita; species Coenobita brevimanus. Next base: position 9,685,691 of record NC_137066.1, read on the forward strand.
ACGTTGTCACGGTTGATTTACTTAAGATGCCATTATCATACAATAATAACCAATATTTATTCGTAGCAACGGATCATTTTTCCCGTTATGTAATTTTAGCCCCAATTAAAGATAAGACAGCAGAGACAGTAGCAAAGGCAATAATAGATAATGTAATAAGTCGCTTTACTACCCCAAAGGTACTAGTAAGTGATAATGGAGGTGAATTTAATTACGATATCTTACAAGAAATACAGTATCAAAAAGGTTATCGTTTTAGCCTATCACCCAGCATCTAGTGGATCAGTAGAGAGACAAAACAAAAAAAGTATTAGATGTACTACGACACATTCTCAATGAAAATTATGCAAGCTGGGATGATTGAATTCCCAGAGTAGAAGTCCCAATTAATGGATCTATAAATAAATCCATAGGTGACACACCACATTTCATTATGTATGGGACAGATAAAAAACTACCATATGAGCTCCTAGAAAGTGACTGTCTGCCCATATGCAATTACGATGATTAAACTCCGTTTACGTGAATTCCAGGACATACATAAAAGAGTCAAAAAACAATTAACGATGTCCAAGGAAGAAATGACGGAGGCATTTAATAAAAAGTCAAGAGACTCGCCTATCAGCTTAGGAGACATTGTCTATGGTATCATTCATACGAGAGACAATAAATTATCCCGAAAATTTGAGGGCCCATACAGAGTAAGTAACATTAAAGCAAACAAAGTTTTAATTATGTCACTGTCAAGTGGCGAAGAGAAACAAGTTCATATCGACCATTTAAAACGAGTTTCAAGGGAACTATCTAATAATTATTCAGCCTCGGATACCATCGAACAACCGAATATAACTTATGAAACCAATCAAGAAAACAACACTAATTACAAAAATAAATTAAGGTCATATACCAAACAATCAAACATAGGTGCAACTGTTCCAATAAAATCTACAGTACATCATTTACATGATTTAAATATCGATTTAAACTCCTATAATGAAATAACAAGCAAGTTATTGTTCTACGATTGGCAACCGTAACGCACATCATCACTATCATCGACTAGAGCATGACCATATTAGAAAATTAATAGATTTTTTTGTCGGTAGGTAACGATGATGAGACTTAAGCTTTGGATTCTCCTCTACATAAGAAGAGGATATGGTCACTTAGACCCTAAACACATAGTACGGCAAGGATGCCTCATAGCTCCAACAGCCACGACATCAATCGTAAAAGATGTCATGAGTACTGAAATCAGTTTGGATTACTTATACGAATTACCTTCTTATCTAGAAAACATCGCGAGACCAATGAGGACTCTGGACTTCATGATAGGAGGCTAGGTTTCACAGGCACATAACACAAAGGAAGTGGATGAAATAGTGAAGTTACCGAAATGGAAGATAGAACAGGCGAAGTGAACTATGTTCATCATGATCCAAGATCTCACAGCTCATGGAACGGAGATATTGAGCGCCACGAACAACATTACACGTACTCGCCAAAAGCGCGGTTTGTTCAACCTGGGTGGTGCAGTTCTTGGGAATATCTTTGGATTGGCTACAGAGGAAGACCTTCAAGAAATAAACAACAAATTTAATAAAATAGCTCAAGTACTAACATACCAAGATAAATTCATCGCAGGACATAACTCAGCAATGAAGACAATCGTCAAAAATCTGAAAAAGGCGGAAAAGATAGCTTTCGAAAGTGTAGATAATATAAATGACATGGAAGGAAACATAACACTTTTCCAACACTTCTCCATCATCACGGAACACATTGACACAATTCTACTCCAATTAGACAACACTAGAGTTCATTACAGGGCACTTATGCAAGGAATTTCGAATGCCGGTGATGGCAAGATCACAATTGACTTACTTCCAGTTCATGAGCTACGTCAGATAATTAGTCAAGGCATACATAAACATAAATTGAAGACTTTGTCCCGAAGTAGGGATTTCATGCAATATTATCCATATTTAGAAGCAACACTAACACCAACATCAGTAGTAGTTCATGTACCATTCATAACTGACGACCTGTTCACAGTATACGAAACACACCCCTTCCCTTCTAAGAATAATAACACTTTGGTCATCATCAACATCAACACAGACACCGAACTCATCATGGTCTCCAAGAGACGGAACACTGTCTCTTTCGCAAGTGAATCAACGATTGAACTAAAGTGTCGCACATCCTTACATGCTGTTCACCTTTGTCCTGCGCACATTTTCATGTTTCAGCCTACTGAAACAGTCCCTTGTGAAATGGCTATCATAAGAAATCATAATATTCAAAATCATTGTAACTTCATTTTTGCTCCAGATAAGCTTGTACACCATCAACGCATCGGACACTCAGTTTTTTTTTTTTCTATTTCACTCGTAACACATCAGTTAACATAGTCTGTCCAGATACACCACCATCTCATACTTCAGCATCAGGATTATACATAGCACCAGACTACTGTGCAGTATTTACACCATCCATCTCCACTTTATCCACCAACAATCACTACGTCATCCTCAATCATACACACAAACATTTCCATCCACTGCCTGATATGAACTTAAATATGAGCACAAGTATTAAGTTGACTTCACCTAAGTTTGAAACTATGCAACTTATCAATGAAACAATGAAGCCCTGGGAAGATTTGAGTTTGAGTATGTTCAACCCATATTATGTGTATAGCCCAGCACCTACTGTCTTTATAATCTTCTGCATTGTATTTGCAGTACTGCTGTTCGCAATGCACAGAATGCATGCGAGAAATGCAAACTTGGAACCAGTATTTAGTGGGGGTAAGGTGCGAATTCAAGTAAACCCCCCCAAATGAACTGTACATATTTTGTATATAGCATTAATTATCTATCTATCTATCTATCTGTATATATATATATATATATATATATATATATATATATATATATATATATATATATATATATGTATATATATATATATATATATATATATATATATATATATATATATATATATATATATATATATATATATATAAATGATATGAAAGTATACCAGTATCATTATCTCTATATGAAATATTAATAGCTCTTACCATAATCTTAACTTTGAACTTTTTTTTTTTTTCATATATGCATTTTACTGTTATACATACACATCTTACAAAATGTCATACAATAACCAATTTAACCATATTGCATTTGTTCAATTATGTATACAACTTGTTTAAAATGTAATATTATTGGATCATTGCAATATTAACATGAATATTATATCTATGCAGTATTATAATCAATGTTATGCATTAATAGATTAGCATATATCAATGATAAATACTGTCAGAGGACCGCCAGCTCGCACAACCGAGCGATGTCAGGACTCCATATTATAAATACAAATCATAATAGATAGCATGATGGATAAATAGATAGATTGAAGCACCAAGCCAGGGTGTAAGAGAGGTAGTGTATCAGCGAGAATCAAGCAAAAGGAAATTAGCTTGCAACTCTTAAAGTGAAGGCATGCTGGTCCTGCACCAGTAGCTGTACATACACAGAGACATACAGTGTTCTAGAAGTTTCCACGACAGTATAGCACACGTGACACGACCCCTGCTAAACGAGAAAGTAGGAATCAGAGCTCAGAAAGGGGCTAGCCACACAACCGGCAGGTAGTGGAGAGATCAAATAAGAAGAGGGGTCCGACTAGACTTAGTAAATTAAGTCCCTGTGCAATACACACGCTGCTCAACTTAGACTTTCTTTGAAGATAATAAATCAAGATAAACTTATTTATCTTTAACTCCTCCTGCTCTTCAATTACCAAAATAACTTTAACCAAAACTCAAGACTCACCTGTTACAAGACTAAAGAGTTTCATAAATATAAATGGTGGCTACGAAGTTCCAACATCCTTTCTTCCACGCTTTTCAACGTGTGCATGGACTGGGTACTTGTCCAGGCTGTGAGTTGAAGTCACTGTGAAGTATCCATTGGAAATTTCAGGGTTACTGATCTCGACTTTGCTGATGTTGCAGTTATCCTAGTGTAGTCACTGGAAATACTACCGAGTGCCCTGGAGGAATTTCACAAGAATGGGAAGCCATTGGAATCAAAGGTTTCTCGGGCCAAGACCAAAGTCTAGGCATTTGGAGGTTTGTTGGATGAAGCAGTACAGTCTGTCCCAGTGTCCAAGCATGTGGTGAGAATGTGGAAGTCTTAGAAGGATTTCTTGTCGGTTTGGTCTGGCTTTATGAATTCACTCAACTCTGGTTTTTGGCGTTGTTGCTTTTTGGGTACAGGGATGAAAATTCGTATCTCCAAGGCACTGATGCTCCCTATTTTACTATACTGCTGTGAGACATGGACACTAAACAGTGACTTGAAGCAGATAATTAACTCCTTTGTGCCTTCGCAGGATCATGATATGCCGCTGGTACTACCAGGTACATAACGAGCAACTACTCCGTGTGACTGAGTCGAGACCGAGTACCCATCAAATATGTTAGTGCCAACTCCAGTCTTATGGGTATGTGCCCTGTTTTCCTGAGGTTGATTCTGTCCATAGTCAGATCCCCCGAGAGAGTTAACCCGAGGTGGAGACCAAGGGGAAGGCCATAGTACTCGTGGTTGGTGCAGGTTCATCATTCATGCTGAGAGATACTGAAAGGAGCACAAGTCACTGCCTAAAGGATTGCTCAAGGCGATCTTCGTCAGTGGAGTTGGAGTGTGAGTGAGGCTATGCGCCCAGTAGCTTTTGCCCCCCCCCCAAAAAAAAAAATAAATAAAATATGGTAATGATTTCGCCTTCCCAGTATAAATATCTGACAATGTTCTCTTGTCATGCAAAGAATAGCATTGGTGAAATAGTTCCAATATTTTATGCCTCTCTTTATTACTATATTTTGGCTGTGCTTCTTCAGTTTTATGGTGGAAGTTCGGTCTCTCTAAAAAAAAAAATCAGTATTTTCATTGTAAGTTTTTTCTCCCCCTTTTCCACGCATTGCTGTCCTCACTGTCCCTGACTGAAGTGAACCAAATACTTTCTTATATTCAATCAGTACCATACACAGGAGTACCATCTGGAGTTTTCTCAATAGCTTGGTTAATAATGTGAGTGCAATCTGTATTTGATTAACCCTTTCGCGCGCGGATAAGTTTTTAAGTTTTCCCAGCTCTGACATGCAGGCTTTTCTCCCCTCCCCCCCGGCCGCTGCAAGCTCCAAAAATGTGTATTCTCGACTTATTTTCACCACCTAAACATATTTATTTTGCCACAAAACCCATAAATTCATATTCGCCGATGTTTGTTCTACACGATAAGCAAAAAGAAACACACACACACTATACGTAAATTAGGGCGCTCGGAATACATATTCGGGATCATAGATTTCACTTCCCGACATCACAAGTCGAATGTTTACTAATCGATCTCTACATGTTATACCATCAATCGAAAGAGAATTTTATTAGCTTTCGAATGGGTCAGCTCCCAGTTTGATACGATGTATGGTCATCGAGTAATAAGTGAGCAAGTAAAACCCATTTTCGACAGAAAACAACTGTTATTCGGGGAGGGTTTGCAAAGAACTTTCAGTGGCACTCTTATGTTTTTATTTCATCATCTTATGCACAATTTCATCCTCTTTATTCTCAGTAAAGATTGGTGATCCTAGGCCTCATAGTTTTCGAGAAAAATGCAAAAAACTACGGCGTATTTTGCCGCGCACTGCCCCGCCATCAGCCGCACTCACTTACGCTAGTTTCCCGTAGTGCGCTAACACTTTTATCCTTGCTAGCTTCGCTTTCCTTGGTTTTATGCCAACAACTATTTCATATAATTACTTCTGTTTTGTTTTTAGTCCTCTCAGAAACCACACATGAACACTAAACCTGTTGCTACGAACTAAAACTGAAGCTGTTCTTATTTCCCTGTCATTTGTGTTAAGGTAAAAAAACAATATACTGTATATGTATATGTAAAAATACTGACATAAAGGTAAATAAATAAATAAAAAGAGAATACCACGGGCTTCTCCAGTGGTGATGATCTTCCTGCAGGACCACATCAGTTGGGAGGTGAGGAGTTTTGTGCTGTGTGAGTGTGTGTGTGTGTGTGTGTGTGTGTGTGTGCTCCACTAGTGAAGGTATCGCTCGGTATGGTACTGGTTGAAACAATTACCCATGCAAAGCGCCACATCACACACAGGACACATGTTCCTTGTGTCTTTCCTCCTCCCCAACTTGAAGCACAAGGTACACCTGAGCCTCTTCTTGTCAGGGATCCTCACATCGTTGTCGATGACCCAGCATGCTTGCTTGGATACCCTTGTGTTTTGTCATGCGGGAGCTGCAGGCCCAAGCACAGGTTCTCCCAACGGACCAGCAACTGGAGGTGGTGGTGGTTCTGGCACCCCTGATGGGCCTCCTGCAGGTGGTGCTGGTGGCACCTTTGATGGCCCTGCTTCTGGTGGTGCTGGTGTGGGGTCTCCCACAGGCTGTGCTGGGCCAATCCTGGTGCTGGTGGTTGTGCCTGCTGGGTGCCAGTTGATGCTGGTGCTGGCCGCCGGGTAGGTAGGTCTGGGGCGTGGTGGAGTGTGTGTCCAGATGTGGGCCAGTCCTCTTTGTGGAAATGCAGAAGATCGTAGATGATCTGCTCCACAAATTCCAGGAGAGTTACTTGCATGCAACTGTACTTCTTATTCAAGGCAAACGCGTTGAACAGTGCCATTTGGATGAAGTAGAATGTGATCATCTTCATCCTATGGACAGTTCGGCATTGGGTGGGAGTGTACTGGACCATTTGATCGAAATGATCCACCTCACCCATATACCTGTTGTACTCCTCCACAACAACGGGCTTGAGAATGACCTTCTCCACATAGGTTGTCCGCCCGTCATTACCCCGCACCTTTCCTCGAACCCTCTTCGCAATGGTGTCCACAATGTGGAAGGTGGACACCATGTTCACAATGTGCTTGTCCCTCCACAGTAGGACTAGCACATTGTCCTTGTGCCTGAACGCCATGCCCCCCTCGGGCAGGCTCTTAGCCTTGGCGATGGCCTGCAGCTGGCGTGGCGCTCCTCTAGGCAGCCGTAGGGTCCCATACATGTAAAATCCTGCAGTGAAGAGTCATTCGCACACAGCTACAGAATTGTAATAGTTGCCCATGAACAACTTATAGCCCTGGTTCTTCAACGGTTCCACGAGGCCCAACACGGTGTTCTGGAGGGCATGCTGCACCCCTGTGTAGACCTACAGGTTCCAGACGTAGCCCAAGGACGACTCAGCCAGCATGTACATCTTGATGGCATACTTGTTGGGCTTCTGGGGGTTGTAGATGTGGAAGGTCAGCCGGCCCTTCCACCCCCAGAGAACCCTCATCCAAGCTGAGCTGCTCCTCGGGTAGGTACGCTAACCGGAACTGCTGAAGGAGATACTCCATAACCGTTTGAACACGGATGAGCTGATCTTGGTTGTCCTGGGGAATGGCGAGCGTGTTGAAGGAGTGGAAGTGCTTCAGGATGACGTTGAAGCCGGACCCTAGGGAACTCCTCCAGTAGTGCCTGATGGTCGACATGTGCACAACCCCCATGAAAAGATATAGCCCCAGGAACTTGGTCATCTCCTCTTCATTGCAGGAGAACCAGGCATCCAGCTGAGTCCCCAGGAAGGTGGCATACCGGTTGGTCTCCATGGTGAGGTATGACAACAACTCCTGCATGAAGAAGAACTGGAAAAACTGCAGGGGAGTTGTTGGAGTATCCACCTTTATCCCCAGGGAGCCAGTGAACTGCCCGTGGTTCGGTGTGAATGGGCCACTGCTCCACCCAGGATCCTCTTCAGCGGTGGTGGCAGTGGTGGCAGCAGGAGCCAGTCGACCCCCTTCGGCCTGCCCTCTGACCCCTTGGATGTCTCCTGTGTCCAGGCAGTGGACCACGACGCCCTCGTCTAGGAGGGGACGCCTCGGACGAGGATGAGGACGAGACAGAGGGCTCTGAGGACACCAGTCTCCTTTGGCCTGGCCAGCGAGGGTGTCACTGTAGCATCCTGCACGGCAGAAACGGGTGGAGGGGCCATCACAACGAACGATGGCCCGTCTTCTGGTGACACTGGCTCACCAAGGGTGGCAGAGGGGCCTGGAAATTGGGAGCCGACGAAGAGAGCAGTGGGACCGGCAGGTCCTAGAAGTGGGGAGGGTTGTCTGGTGAAGCCGGCCGATGATGGTATTGTGGTTTCCTTTGGAGGATGGCAGTAGGGCAGCTTCACTTGCTGACCAGATGGCGTCAGCTCAACCTCCTCCACCCCAGAACAGTCACTCTCAATATCGCTCTCCGACTCTACCTCCTCGAGGATCTGATGTCACTCGTGTGGTGCCAACCTGCGTCTCATTTCTGCAAGACTGCTGTCGTTGCAAGCCAACTGGAGAATAAATTGCTGTCTGAGGGATTGTGGACCCTGTGGCAGTCCAGTGCTATGGTAGGAGTGTGAGCTGAAATAAAAGAGTCAAGATATGCTATTCACAGCCTGCCAAGAATTTGGCTCAACACTGGCACAATGCAAGGGTTCATGATATACATGAATATCCTTGGAAAACATCGTCTCCCACAACTGACTTAGCACACAGGTAGGGGCCAGTAGCACGTGTTTACCCCTTTCATTTTCTTTGGACATTACACTTAACCAAATCTATCATTTTTATGAGATACACAGTACCTTTCACCAGTAACATGTAAATGGAAGTGTTACATAGACCGTTATATGTGCACTAAGGTGTAGCAGATGGTGTTTCCCTTACGAGAACATGCTGCAGTAGGTCAGTCATTCACTGTCTTTACACATAAAACATAGCCAAATATATCAGTACATGGAAAACACAGTAGATTTCACCAAGAAAAAAAAAACATATATGTAAATGCACGTGTTCCACACCTCGCGTTGCATTTCACTACCTTTGTGCTAGCTCAGGTGTATGACACATAATCTTCCTTACGAGGACGTGGCTCACTTTTTCACTGTCTTTTCACATAAAACATAGTCAGATATATCAGTACATGGGAAACAGTAGATTTCACCAAGAAAAAAAAAAAACATATGTGTAAATGCACATTTTTTTTTTTTATGCGAGGAAGAAGGAACCAAAGGCCATGAGCCCGCAGTAACAGTTCCCTCCAAGAGAAAAACAAAATACAATAGAGAGCCAAATTCAAGATCCGATCATTTTGAGATGCCTGGACACACTGCGTTTGAAAGACTGGAGATCATAGGCAGCAGGAAATACAGACAGAGGGAGACAGTTCCAGAGGTGACCTGTTGCATAAATGAAAGACTGGAAGTAACGGTTAACTCTTGCACTAGAGAGTTGGACAGAAAAGGGATGAGAGTTTGCTGCCAGACGGGTGCAGTGACCATTAAAGTAGCGATAGAAAAGAGATAAAGATGCAACAGTGCGGCGAAGAGACAGAGGTTGAAGGGAGTCAGTAAGAGGAGGAGAGTTAATGAGACGAAAAGCCTTTGACTCCACCCTATTGAGAAGAGCTGTACGTGGGGAGCCTCCCCACACATGAGAGTTGTACTCCACACAGGGGTGGATAAAACCCCTGTATAGAGTCAACAATTGTGCAGGGGTAAAGAAAGAGCGGAGTCGGCTTAGCACACCCAATCTCTTGGAAGCAGATTTTACAAGAGATGTAATATGATCTTTCCAAGATAAGTCCCGAGTAAATGAAACCCCAAGCATGTTCACGGATGATGCAGGATTAAGCTGAATATTATTAAACATTAGTGGGTATACCTGTGGAAGATTTTGTCGGGTTGATAGGTGTAAGAACTGAGTCTTAGATGCATTAAAAACAACCATATTATTTTTACCCCAGTTTGAGATACGAGCCAAGTCAGACATTAGGTGTGCCATAGCCTCATCCCTTGTTTGTTGAAGTAACTCTTGAGATGGGCGTTGCAGGAACTGAATGGAAAGGTGAAGGGTGGAGTCATCAGCGTATGAGTGGATAGGGTTAGATGTACAGCTTAGAAGATCATTGATGAATAAAAGGAAGAGAGTTGGTGATAGGACAGAGCCCTGAGGAACACCACTGTTGATAGATCTAGGAGAAGAACGATGGCCGTCTACAACAGCGGCTATAGAACGACCAGAAAGGAAGCTAGTGATGAAGGCACAGATAGAAGGATAGAAACCGTAGGAGGGCAGTTTGGAAATTAAAGATTTATGCCAGACTCGATCGAAAGCCTTTGAGATGTCAAGTGCAATGGCAAAGCTTTCGCCAAAGTCCTGAAAGGAGGATGACCAGGAGTCTGAAAGGTAGGTGAGAAGATCGCCAGTGGAGCGTCCCTGATGGAACCCGTACTGACGATCGGAAAGAAGGTTGTGATAGGAAAGATGCCTTAACATTTTTCTATTGAGAATTGACTCGAAATCTTTTGAAATACAGGACGTTAAAGCAATTGGACGATAGTTGGAGGGTTGGGAGTGGTCACCCTTCTTTGGGACTGGCTGAATGAGAGCAAACTTCCAGCAAGAAGGAAAGGTACAAGGTGACAGACAAAGGAGAAAGAGTTTGCCTAGGCAGGGTGTAAGCACAGAAGCACAGTTCTTGAGAACAACAGGAGGGACCCCATCAGGCCCATATGCCTTGTTAGTACTGAGGCCAGTGATGGCAGAAAATACATCAACTGAAGAAATTTTAATGTCAGCCATGAGGAAGTCAGAGGAGGGAAGAGATGGAGGAACAGCACCGGAATCGTCTAAGGTGGAATTGGAGGAGAAAGTCTGTGTGAAGAGATCTGCTTTATCAGTATAAGAAATAGCTACAGAACCATCAGAGCAGAAAAGAGGAGGGAAGGATGATGAGGTAAAGTTGTTAGAAAGATTTTTGGCAAGGTGCCAGAGGGAACGGGAAGAATTCGAGTTGGAGAGTTGAGAGCATTTAGTATGGATGAAATTATTTTTAGTAGAGCGAAGAACAGACTTAGCACGATTCCGGGCAGAAACGTAAAGATGATGTGATTCAGGGGTGGGTTGGCTCCGGTACCTTTTGTAGGCCCTCTCCTTGTTGCGGACAGCATTAAAACAAGCGTGATTAAACCAAGGCTTTCTTGCGTTAGTCAAAGGATATGAGAAAGGAATGTATGCTTCCATGCCGGAGAGAATAACCTCCGTAATGCGGAAGTCACACTCAGATGGCTCCCGGCCATGGAAGCAATAATCATTCCAGGGAAAATCAAAGAAGTACTGCCTGAGGGCCTCCCAGTCCGCGGCTCCAAAATGCCACATACGACGTTTCCCTGGAGGGTCCACAGGCCGTTCCGGAGTGATAGGACAGGTTAAGGTAATAAGGTTGTGATCGGATGAGCCCAACGGAGAGAAAAGATTAACAGAGTAAGAAGAAGGATTAGTTGTAAGGAAGAGGTCAAGTATGTTGGAACTCTCTCCAAGGCGGTCAGGGATACGGGTAGGGTGCTGTACAAGCTGCTCTAGGTCATTAAGGATAGAAAAGATGTAGGCTTGTTCACCAGGTGGATCCGTGATAGGAGAGGAGAGCCAAAGGTGGTGGTGAACATTGATATCTCCTAGAATGGAGATTTCAGAGAAAGGAGAAATGGAGAGAATGTGTTCCATCGTAGAAGTAAGATAGTCAAAGAATTTTTGATAGTCAGTAGAATTAGGGGATAAGTAAACAGCACAGATATATTTAGTCAGAGAATGACAGGAAAGCCGAAGCCAGAGTGTAGTGAATTCAGAAGAATCGAGTTCAGGAACACGAGAGCAAGATAAGTCGTTGCGTATATATACACAACAGCTACCTTTGGCTTTGAAATGAGTATAGAGAAAGTAGGAGGATACAGAAAAGGGTTTGCTGTCAGTTGCCTCAGACAGCTGAGTCTCCGTCAGAAAAAGGTGAGGTTTAAAGGAGGAGAGGTGGTGCTCAACAGAGTGAAAGTTAGAGGAAAGGCCGCGAATGTTGCAGAAATGAAGAAGAAGAGAGTCAGACAGTGGTTCCAGGCACCTCGAGTCATCACCGGGAGAGGGGCGGATGGTGGGGGCATTTATGGTCCCCCCCCCCTGGGGACTCCGAGGCTTGGTGAAGAGACGCTATTTTAGTTGAATCTGAATAGGAAGTGCAGTGTGTACTGTACATGTAGTTTGGTGTAGATAGTTAGAGAAATTTGTACTGGAGAGCATGCTGGCCTACTCTCTGTGTAACTGAGACACTGAAAAAGTTCAGCAAAGGGGGATGGTCAGGAACTAGTCCTGAGGGCTGATGAAACGGGAGCTCCAGCACTCCCTGTCATCAGCTTTCCATCCACCTCGGGAGTACTGACCTGCTCGACTGGTGCTACAGTCTACTCCTCGTGTTGCATTTCACTACCTTTGTACTAGCTCAGATGTACGAAACACACTCTTCCTTACGAGGACGTGGTTCACTTTTTCACTGTCTTTTCGCATAAAACATAACCAAATCTATCAATAAATGAGATAAACAGTATATTACACCACAACAAGTACAAGTACGTGGCCCCTACCTGTCTGCTAAGGTGAAGCAGATGATGTTTCCCTTACCAGAAGACACTGCAGTGTTTACGATTTTATTTCACGATACACATAATCAAATCCATCATTTTATGAGACATTGATGATATTTCAACACAACAGTACCTGATCGTGTTCTGTATGTCACATCTGTGATACCTAAGATATCACAGACGATATTATCCGACGAGCACGTGGTGCAGCGTTTACGTTCATCCACACAAGCATACAATAAACATATCAATAACATTCATGCTTTATTTCACACAGAAAGGATACGAAATAATTATAACAATATGATAAAATCAAATATCCCTATAAACCTCCCGTATTTTATCCCCTCCTGACAACGGTGTGCCATGGCCAGGCGTACATGACTCCTGCCCTAGCCAATATTTCATCACGTACACTCATTGCACTATACTGCTGTCTATTGCACAATAACATCTGTCCACCATAAATCAGCATAAAATAAGGACTTCATCAACACCTTGGCAAATATTCCCTTCAAGACAACGCCGTGTCGTCAGGAAGTTTCCCACCTCCCTCAGCTAAACGTTTCATCATGTCCTTGCTCACTGGCTATTGCACACTATATTCACCTGATTCACTGTCACTGTTATTCAATGATTGAATACTCACATTGGGTGCAGGGTAGAGGGAATGTAGTTGTTAGGAACCGCCGATAAACAGGGTATGCCTACCACAATCTTCGTCGGGCCTACAGCAGAATAACGGCCACGAATGATTCACAAAAACCTAATTCCCTATTGCAAACACCAAATCTAATCACAACAGTGCACATAGTGTAAACACAAGCACTATTGGTATAGTGGAGTATGACACGCGTCCTGGGATTTTTTTTTTTTTTTTATGTGTCCGACTCTGGGCATAGGCTTCACAGCCTGCTATCAAGGCCCAGCAGTCCTCCTACATACCATACACCTCTACATGTCACCACTTCGGCACTAACACCCACTGTCCATATTGACCACATGCTTGGGCTGTCTCTTACAGGATTGGTGTATTGGTATTAGCGGGGGTATTTATATGACATGTCGGCGATGATGGTAAATAGAATAAGATTTAAATGCCCAGCCATGCTCTACCTTCTTCCTCGACGGCTGATGCGGAACTGATCAACCTGGCCGGGCTGCCATGCATCTCGCGGCCCCAATGTTGCCAAGTCATTACTTTTGACGAGACGCGTGGGAACTATGATGCATCCAAAAATTATGCCAATCGGCAGAAAACTTTTTCTTTGACATAAGTTTTTATGCTTTTGTGACGACAAATGCGTCTTCGCGTATAGTCGCAGAAACTTCCAAATGATGACAAGTGCATCATCGCAGGCGAAAGGGTTAACCATTACTAAATCTGGCTTCTTTCCTTGGTTGTTTTATATCTGGCGTTTGACTACTTCGATATGTTACAGCTTTGTGAAGTTTATATAGTATACAAAAGCGAGAAGACTCATTGCAGAGTATAATACTAAGTCTTTCCTGTTACCTTTTTTATAGATTAGAATAAGAGACACATTTTCCCATTGTGTATGTACTGCTCTGACATCCAAGTACTTCATATAATACTTTTTTTGGTCCCTTTATGAAAAGTTATTTATATCCTCAATTAGATCAGTGGTGAGGCCATCATCATCTATCGTTGTATCCCTTTTCATTCCTCTCTAGGTTTATTTACATATCTTCCTATGATACTGGCAGTCATTGTATCTACGACTTCCCTTTCCTAAAGTGGCTTTTCAACTATGCTATTATATTTGTGGTGTTCTGAATAAAATTCTTCCTGTGTTAACATCAGTCCAAGTTCTGTTGTTTGTTACTTCTCCTATAGCGTCTCTTAGTATAAATACTTGGTTTCATCAGCCTTCCTCCATTCCTTGATTTCTGTAATTTTATGTCCAGCTTTCGAATGCCCTTTATTTTTTTTACATGATAATTTTCATTAATTCAGATGATTCGGTGTGATATCCCCTTGTCCATGTAACAATATTCTTTCATCTCTTTATGAATAATGTTATGCAATTAAGCATTGTCTGTGTATGTGTTTGTGTGTGTATCCACATTTGACTCCCTAGGATTCCAACGTGCCATACATCAAAGATGTGGAGCAACGAATTGAAAACGAAGATGTAAATTATAATTGCGTGGGGTCAGTTGCACGCAAGCCATGCACAACTTTGTGTCCAATCTTTGGCCAGACATTGGAATCCCTCTACAGGCCATACCACTGGGTGGAGTGAGCTGAAATATGGCATGGGCATGGCCGGTACACCAGAGTAGGTCCATGTCAAGTTTGGTGCCAGTGTGTTTCTCGGGGTTCGCATGGCAAGCAGTATTGATTAACCCATCCCTGTTCTTATCGTTAGTCATCGAGCACGCCATGCATAATTGAAATCTGTGTATCGAGATGAACAAATGAACAAAGCTGCTGGCTGCTATGGGAACTCTGAACCACTCGACTATATTGGACAAGCTCACCGGTATCAAGCGGAAAATGGAAGCCATCCTTCTTTGTTAGCAATTAACTGCTTACGAATAAAAATTTGTTTTAACATATGGGAAAATAATGGTGTTATCAGCGAAAGCAAAAAGCGCAAAGTGTGGTTCAGAGATGGCTGCAATTTGGACAACAGCTTATCGGCCTTATGGGGCCTCGAGACTCTTGTTCTAAATTAAGAAAATAACCTTTGTTGCCTTATCTCTCACAGCTAGATGGTTTAGCCCTTTTCTTCTGAGTAGCCTCTCCCCTGCTCTCTCTCTCTCTCTCTCTCTCTCTCTCTCTCTCTCTCTCCTGAATAACCTCCCCCCTGCTCTCCCGCCCCTCTCTCTCTCTCTGTCTCTCTCTCTCTGAGATCCAGTATCATTTGACTTCTCAAAATCCTGCGAGTTCCTTCTTTTTTCCGGAAATGAGCATAGTGGATGAGAGCCTCGTTGTGTCTTCCCTTCTCCTTCCCTGTCCCTTTGATACTGTATTTATTCAGTTCATTGCAAAAGATATGATTTGGATGGCGACGTGGAATGTAAGGGGTGCAAATGATGAGGTGAAAGAGAGAGAGGGATTGTCCAGGTGCTTGAGGGTGCGAAAGTGGATGTATGTGGATTAACTGAAACTATATGGAGAAGGTGAGACTGTGAGAGAATGGGAGTATGGATGGGGTATATGTGCAGGAGTAGATGAGAATGAGAGGGCAAAAGAAGGAGTAAGTATTGTTGTGAATAACAGATGGAAGGAGAATATAAGAGAGTATAGATTAGTTGGCTCGAGGATTGTGTGGGTAAGACTGAAAGTTGGACAACAAATGTGGGCAATTGTGTGCGTGTATGCGCCAGTGCAAGATCGTGCAAGCAGAGTGAGAGAAGAGTTCTGGACAAATGAGGAAGTGTGCATGGAAAAATTTGAAAGGAATTAGAGAGAGTTTTTGATTGGTAATATGAAGGGCAAAGTAGGGAATGTGAAGGTGGATGGAGTAGTTGGTGAGTGGGGTGTGCCTGCTGAGATAGTTGAGAATGGCAGTGCTTTAGTGGACATTTGTGCTGGGAGGGGGTTGGTGATAGCCAATACCCTCTTTAGGCACAAAATGATCCACTGGTATACATGGTGAGTGAAGAAAAGGGTGGGTGGTGAACTGAATGGAAGGAAAGCAATGACTGATTGTGTGTGTGTGGATGAAAAGATGCGAAGATGCATAATGAATACAAGAGCATATACAGGTTGAAGGAGTGGACATTCAGACCACCAATTGGTGGTGGTCCAAATAAAGGTCCAAGTAAAATGGAGAAATAGAAGAAGGGAAGGACGGGAGGAAGGAGTAGATGTAAGGAGAGTGGAAAGGTTCCAAGAGGATGAGAAAAAAGCAGAATGTAAGAGAGAAGTGGAGGAACGATTGGGTAAATATGAATTGGAGCAGATGGGGGACGTGGAACGTGTGTGCAAGATATTCACAGAAGAAATATGTGCTGCATGTGAGGTGGTGTGTGGGGTGAAGAGAAGACGAAAGGGGGTGCAAGGAACAGCATGGTGGAATGAAGAGGTGAGACAGGCTGTGGCATAAAAGAAAAAATGCATGTAATGAATGGATGAGAAATAGGGGCGTGGAAAAAGTTGAGAGATGGAAGAGAGAGTTATATGTAGAAAGGAAGAGAGAGGTGAAAAGATTAGTAAGAGACAGTAAGAAGAGAGTGGATGAGGAATTTGGAAGGAATCTGAGTGTCAAGTGGAGGGAAAGTAAGAAAATATTCTGGAAAGAGGTAAAGAGAGTCAGACAGGGTGGCAATAATATATATATATATATATCCCAGTGGTTCCCAGAGTTCTTGGGCAAGGGATTGTGCTGGGAGGGTACTAAGCGTACCGCCTTCCGCCTATCGGCTCAGAGCCGCGAAGCTCATAGGTCCTTACCTGGGGGTTCCCTACTTTATTAACTTCTGAAAATTCCCAGATCCATCCTATATTGAGAACACTGGGCTCCAATGGGATATATATATATATATATATATATATATATATATATATATATATATATATCCAT
Source organism: Coenobita brevimanus (assembly GCF_032717465.1). Taxonomy (NCBI): domain Eukaryota; kingdom Metazoa; phylum Arthropoda; class Malacostraca; order Decapoda; family Coenobitidae; genus Coenobita; species Coenobita brevimanus. The sequence continues at coordinate 9,702,784 of NC_137066.1, forward strand.
CCACCCGTCATCCAATCTTAACTTGCCCAATAAGGAGCGTAAGAGCCCGGGACTAGGAATGTTGGTCCTGACATTTAAGATGAGAGTGAACAGCCTCATTCATCCCTGAGTGGCATTATGTGAGCAATAACCCCAACCATCCCTTGGATATAAACCTTCAACTGCTCAATCCGATTGGAACGCTGCAATTACCCACTAAACCACCAGGTGCCTTAATTTGGCTAGGATTATATAGTTACCACCTAGCGTAGTAAATGGTTTCCTGGTGTACAGGAAACGATTTGGCTTGTCAGTCAGTGTAGAGTCACCCACGGGCAGAAGAAGAGGAAAGAATGAAGGAAAGACAGACAAAAGAGGAAGGGTTAAGTCACCCGCAGGCAGAAGGACAAGGAAAGAATGAAGCAAAGAAAGACAGAAGAGGAATGAAGGAAAGGAGAGAGGAGATGAAAGGACAGACGCCCGAGAGCAGCACTAAGTTGAGTGAGTGGATGGTGAGCACCCCCACCTAGCATAGAGAGAGAGAGAGAGAGAGAGAGAGAAATGTGTGTGTGTGTGTGTGTGTGTGTGTGTGTGTGTGTGTACGCACGTCCGTACTCGATGTCTCTAAACGTTCATGTACGGCCTAGAGGAGCCCATTAATTGTGAAGGGATTAAGTAAAGCAGAATTTATAATATCCACCTCAAAAAGTGTCTCTTAAGTAGAATAAAATCATGCCAAGGTACCAGCAACAGGCTATAAACAAGACGTCATCGTTGTGAAGGGGTTAAACACTGGCCCGGGCCTAACCACACCCTGCCCTAATGGAGTAATGGATCGGGGAGGCTATGGAGCAGGACACCGATAAGCCGTAGTGAACAAACCATACACCCATGCACGGTACTGTGGCTCTAGTGCTCTTATGGGCCTGCGTGAAGGTATGGAAACCCCTCCAGTCGATGATATGGATTCTGAAGGAATTTTTAAACATTTGCTTCGGTACATGGATGGAGAGTGAGAGATTAACTAGGAGAGTGTATGTGGGTGAGGTGGAGGTGAGGGGAGAGGGAAGGAGAGACTGAGGATGAGATAAAGGAATGGAACAGAAAGGTATATGAAAGAGAGTGGGCAAGTTGGGGGAGGGCGACAAAGTGGCAGGGGACAAGGAGACATGGAGGCGATTTGTTTGTGGCCATTGCTTATTGGATTAAGGCATCTGGCTGTAGATAGATAGACTTCTGTACATCATGTATTTCTGAACTGCTGAACTCTTTGTTTATGTTATCACCAGAGGATTATACTAAGCTCAGGAGAGGTTTTACGAATCCAAAGGGGCCTTCCTAAACCCCCTCGGCCAAGCACTCTGTCCTAAACTGAATAAAGTCATCTGGGCTCGCAAAACTTAAAAAAAAAATGGAATAAAGGAACACTCAAGTGTTATTTTGCCATAACGTGCTTGGCAGCTTTGCCAGTTGAGATACAAGTATAAGAAAGCAATCAAAAAACATAACAAGCAGCTCAAGAAAATATGTATATAAAGTCAATATGCTTTAAGGGGAGTATCACAATAAGGGTTTTCTTGGTATTTAGGCTTTATTGTATGCTAAATAAAATACACTGCCTGTTAGTCAATTATGGCCGAAAGAGAAAAAAAATCATCCTTACAATAAATAAAAATTCGAAGATAAAGGAAAATGATCTCGTGTAGTATAAATAGTCTTGAAGCAAAATAAAACTGTCTACACATTGGCCTGTATTCTTGTCAGGCAGCGAGAGTATGGGTCAGTCTGGATGGGACGACCATGTCGTCACCCAGGCAGGAGGTTGGCTGGGGCACACCTCTCCACTGGATCTCGAGAGTTTACCGTGACAGAGATGCGACCCCCTGGAGTACGTGTTTTCTTGTGGACCAACAGGTGCCACTTATTGGAGGAAGAGTCAGGGAAATATTTGTTCATAGAGAGGTTCACAGTCAAATTGGTAAGTCCATCCCGTCCGCACACATGTCCCTAGGAAATGTAGATGAATGATTTGAATGGTGACTTCTGATGTTAATTTTTTTTTTTTTTTTTACCGAGGAAGGACCCGTGCAGTGCCATAATTTTCAGTATTAATGTAAGTTTGTACAAATTAATATTGTAAGTGTAATCTTAGGTAATGTTACATAGTCTGTACAGTTCATGATTTAACCTTTAATTTCTATAGTTAGGTTTAGTCTTAGTTGATATTCATAATGTTAACATGATTCTGATATTGATAGTACTAAGTCAAGTATTGGTGTGAATATGATTAATTTTTATACATATGGAGCTTTTTTTTTTTTAACAAAGACGTATAACCGCGGAAATTTAAGTAGGGATTAATAATCGCGAATGTCTTTCTTCGTATTCGGATCTTTTTTTTTTTTTTATGTGAGAAAGAAGGAACAAAAGGCAACGAGCCTGCAAAACTACTCCTTCCAAGAGAAAAACAAAATATAAGAGAGAGCCAAATTCAAGATCCGATCATTTCCAGATGCCTGGACACATTGCGTTTGAAAAACTGGAGATCATAGGAAGTAGAAAATACAGACAGAGGGAGACAGTTCCAGAGGTGACCTGTTGCATAAATGAAGGACTGGGAGTAACGGTTAACTCTTGCATTAGAGAGTTGGACAGAAAAAGGATGAGAGTTTGCTGCTAGACGGGTGCTACGCGCCCGTCGTAGGGGTGGAGGAATGCATGCAAACAGTTCAGAGGAGCAGTGACCATTGAATTAGCAAGAGAAAAGAGATAAAGATGCAACAGTGCGGCGAAGAGACAAAGATTGAAGGGAGTCAGTAAGAGGAGGAGAGTTAATGAGGTGAAAAGCCTTTGACTCCACCCTATTGAGAAGAGCTGTATGTGGGGAGCCTCCCCACACATGAGAGTTGTACTCTACACAGGGGCGGATAAAACCCCTGTATAGAGTCAACAATTGTGTAGGGTAAAGAAGGAACGGAGTCTGCTTAGCACACCCAATCTCTTGGAAGCAGATTTTACAAGAGATGTAATATGATCTTTCCAAGACAAGTCCCGAGTAAATGAAACCCCAAGCATGTTCAAGGATGATGCATGATTAAGCTGAATATTATCAAACATTAGTGGGTATACCTGTGGAAGATTTTGTCGGGTTGATAGGTGCAAAAACTGAGTCTTTGATGCATTAAAAACAACAAGATTATTTTTACCCCAGTTAGAGATATGAGCCAAGTCAGACATTAGGTGTGCCATAGCCTCATCCCTTGTTTGCTGAAGTAACTGCTGAGATGGACGTTGTGGGAATCGAATGGAAAGGTGAAGGGTGGAGTCGTCAGCGTATGAGTGGATAGGGTTAGATGTACAGCTTAGAAGGTCATTGATGAATAAAAGGAAGAGAGTTGGTGATAGGACAGAGCCCTGAGGAACACCACTGTTAATAGATCTAGGAGAAGAACGATGGCCGTCTACTACAGCGGCTATAGAACGACCAGAAAGGAAGCTAGAGATGAAGGCACAGATAGAAGGATATAAACCGTTAGAGGGCAGTTTGGAAATTAAAGATTTATGCCAGACTCGATCGAAAGCTTTAGAGATGTCAAGTTCAATGGCAAAGCTTCGCCAAAGTCCCGAAAGGAGGATGACCAGGAGTCTGAAAGGTAGGTGAGAAGATCGCCGGTGGAGCGTCCCTGACGGAACCCATACTGACAATCAGAAAGAAGGTTGTGATAGGAAAGATGCTTTAAAATTTTTCTATTAAGAACAGACTCGAAAACTTTTGAGATACAGGATGTTAAAGCAATTGGACGATAGTTAGAGGGTTGGGAATGGTCACCCTTCTTTGGGACTGGCTTAATAAGAGCAAACTTCCAGCAAGAAGGAAAGGTACAAGTTGACAGACAAAGGAGAAAGAGTTTGCCTAGGCAGGGTGTAAGCACAGAAGCACAGTTCTTGAGAACAACAGGAGGGACTCCATCAGGCCCATATGCCTTATTAGTATTGAGGCCTGTGACAGCAGAAAATACATCAGCTGAAGAAATTTTAATGTCAGCCATGAAGAAGTCAGAGGGGGGAAGTGATGGAGGAACAGCACCGGAATCGTCTAAGGTGGAATTGGAGGAGAAAGTCTGAGCGAAGAGATCTGCTTTATCAGTAGAAGAAATAGCTACAGAGCCATCAGAGTAGAAAAGAGGAGGGAAGGATGATGAGGTAAAGTTGTTAGAAAGGTTTTTGGCAAGGTGCCAGAAGGAGCGGGAAGAATTCGAGTTAGAGAGTTGAGAGCACTTAGTACGGATGAAATTATTTTTGACAGAGCGAAGAACGATTCTGGGCAGAAACGTATAAAAGATGTGATTCAGGGGTGGGTTGGCTCCGGTATCTTTTATAGGCCCTCTCCTTGTTGCAGACAGCATTAGAACAAGCGTGATTAAACCAAGGCTTTCGTGCATTAGTCAAAGGATATGAGAAAGGAATGTATGCTTCCATGCCCGAAAGAATAACCTCTGTAATGCGCAAGGCACACTCAGATGGCCCCCGGCCATGGAAGCAATAATCATTCCAGGGAAAATCAAAGAAGTACTGCCTGAGGGCCTCCCAGTCTGCAGCTTCAAAGTGCCACAGACGACGTTTCTTTGGAGGGTCCGCAGGCCGTACTGGAGCGATAGGACAGGTTAAGGTGATAAGGTTGTGATCGGAGGAGCCCAACGGAGAGAAAAGATTAACAGTGTAAGCAGAAGGATTAGTTGTAAGGAAGAGGTCAAGTATGTTGGAACTCTCTCCAAGGCGATCAGGGATACGAGTAGGGTGCTGTACAAGCTGCTCTAGGTCATTAAGGATAGAAAAGGTGTAGGCTTGTTCACCAGGTGGATCAGTGAAAGGAGAGGAGAGCCAAAGTTGGTGGTGAACATTGAAATCTCCTAGAATGGAGATTTCAGATAAAGGAGAAATGGATAGAATGTGTTCCATCGTAGAAGTAAGATAGTCAAAGAATTTTTGATTGTAGAATTAGGAGATAAGTAAACAGCACAGATATATTTAGTCAGAGAATGACAGGAAAGCCGAAGCCAGAGTGTAGAGAATTCAGAAGAATCAAGTTCAGGAACACGAGAGCAAGATAAGTTGTTGCTATATATACACAACAGCCACCTTTGGCTTTGAAATGAGTATAGAGAAAGTATGAGGATACAGAAAAGGGTTTGCTGTCAGTTGCCTCAGACAGCTGAGTCTCAGTTAGAAAAAGAAGGTGAGGTTTAGAGAAGGAGAGGTGGTGCTCAACAGAGCGAAAGTTAGAGGAAAGGCCACGAATGTTGCAGAAATGAAGAAGAAGAGAGTCAGACAGTGGTTCCAGGCATCTTGAGTCGTCACCGGGATAGGGGCAGAAGGTGGGGGCATTTATGGTCCCCCCCCCCCTTGGGGACTCCGAGGCTATGTTATTTGATGCCATTTTTTCTTTTTAAATTTTGAAAAGGAAGTGTGGTGTGTAATGTGCATGTAGTTTGGTGTTGATAGTTAGAGAAACTTGTACTGGAGAGCATGCTGGCCTACTCTCTGTGTTATTGAGACACTGAAAAAGTTCAGCAAAGGGTGATGGTCGGGACCTACTCCCGAGGGCTGATGAAACGGGAGCTCCAGCTCTCCCTATCATCAGCTTTCCATCCACCTTGGGAGTACTGCCCTGCTCGACTGGTGCTACAGTCTACTCCACAAAAATTGTCTGTGGATAATGTTTTGTGGTTTGAACCTAAACCTTTCAGTATGGTAATGGTGTATTTTTTATTTTGACAATTTCTTCTAATCTAGAGATTTACCTGCCGAAGTTAATAATATTCCCTTTTTGAACTATGCAGTCTGAAGTAAGATTGCTGATTGCTGATGATAGTCATTTGTGAAGCGCGAAATTCATGTTACTGAGTCATATTTACAGTCACGTAGGCATATAAACCGTCACGGGTAATAAAACTGTTCTAATTTCTAATTGATTTGGCTTCACTGTGATTAAAGTTCCTGTACGCTTGTTACGAAAATTTTAAATATCGTAAGTCATTTATCTTCGTATGTTAAGTGCAGACGTACATCTCGTATTCTTTGGAGATCTAGTAGAAACAAAATATTACAAAGTAATCAGTTAAAGTTTTAGCCGATTCCAAACGCTGTCTTCATGCTTATAAAAGGCGTGGGAAGCTGTGCCAAGCAACGAGATTGTCGCTTCTCCCCATCATTGCAGGTTAGTATCGAACTCTCATCCCTCCCCCCCCCCCTCCTTTTCTCCCTCGTGTAATGTAAGTCATCATATACGTTCGTGAGTTAAATTAGTCATATTTTCCCCTGATCCCTCTTCTACTGCTTAATGAGACCACCGCTTCTCTCCGTCATTGCAGAGATCGTCCGTGCAAGCGACTGCCAAACACCTCACATTAAATCAACCCCCCCCCCCTTTTATATTTCCTGGTTCATGTAGCCTAAGTAACGAATATATCGGCTGGTCCATTTTGATTACAGTCCATTTGATCACTGTCCATATAATTACTGTAACTTCATTGTATATGATTCATGAGGTATACGAGTGTAAACCTAAGAGAATATCTTGGTGGTAATCAGTATTCTTTGAATCTTCCTGGGAGTCCAGCTGTGACCACGGGATTAATACATCCATGTGTATCAGTATTCTTTGAATCTTCCCGAGAGTTCAACTGTGACCACGGGATTAATATATCTATGTGTATCAATATTCTTTCAATATTAGTTTAGCCTGTAAAGTTTCATATTTCTAGTGATGTAGATCCTCATTATTATCTCGTTTGGGCTTATTCAGAGTTTGAAGAGTAATCTGTCTCAGTTCGTAATGCTTAGTAAATCTTAGGTTAAGTTATTTGGAGTTCAAGTTTTGTTATCCTTAAGGAGTGGTACAGACGAGACTGAGTGGCCCGCAATATGTGCTAATATCTAACTACTCACGCCCTGTCTAATAAGATCACGCTACCGCAGTTCCCATAAACTCTAATAAGATCACGTTACCTCTTTTCCCATAAATTTCCAAATATGATCACGCTACCACATTTCCCATACACTCTAATAAGATCACGCTACCTCATTTCCCATAAATTCTCAAATAAGATCACGCTACCCATTTTCCATAATCTCTAAAATCCCAGCATTACACTGGTGTCATTTATCGATGACTAAAATTTCTTGCGTTACACTGGTGACCAAAATCTCCTCCGTCATTACAAACAGGCCTCAGATATTTGAAATAGAATACTCTGCATGTATGACGTGAGTTGAGTGGACCTGGGTTTACCTCAGTATCACCAGAGCGGATAAGTAATATGAATAAAATAAACATGAAACATCAAAAACACAATAAAGAGAAGAGAAAGTGACTAGATGAGGCACTAAATTTTCAGTCCGAGTCTGATGAACAGTCTGACGGTCAAGGAGTCCAGTTTGGTATGAGGAGAAAAGATCAACAGTTAGCTAGGAATAAGCATCACCCTTTTCGGCACAACCTAGGAGAGTTGGCTCCTAGGTCGTGCCAGTCATGCTTGGCAACCGTCTTATTGCCCGATCATGGCTGGCAGTTTCATTATGTTAGTGATGCCAAGCTGGGCAGCTCCATCTCTGCTTAAGCGAAATGAAGTAAGGTGAAAAAGATAGCAGCAGCAGAAATAGAAATGTAAAGGGGAATAGTATGTCAACAAAAATGCTCTAGACTGCATCATCTAGGGAAGGGGGATGGCAACCTTTGATGTACTGGAGGCTGGAACTGCTCTGTTACTCAGCTGGCCGGCCAGATATTTTGAACTTGAAAGACTATACCCCCCTCCTTCAGTAAGAATAATAATAACTAGAAAATGGAAATTTCCATTAACAATTTCAGTAACTCACCACATGACAAGGTCATCCAATTTCTTCCTCAGGTCGACTGGAGGAGCTGATTTATTCTCCAGTGTCCCAACACTGTAGGTATTGCTGGACCTAGTGATTTCAACTCCCTTCATATAGTGAGCACTTCGAAGTCAAGAGCTAGAATAGCGGGGTCCCCATAGAAGAGTGTCAAACACGTTGGACGAAGGTGAAGGCAACAAAATGCTCGCACAGCAACAATGGCTGAACCCAAAGTACTTTCCATTGACCCCTGGGCGATCTAAAAAAATACTGACCCAAATGGGCCCTAAGTCATTTCAGACCTGCTCCCCTACCTTGGCTATGTCCCATATAAAATTTCAAGTCCGTACCTTTAGCAGTTTCTGAGAATCAGCGAATAGACTACTTTTACAGGTTTTTGAATGTAACTGGAAAACCAGCACTGGGAACTAGATGATACTGAGTCATGTGAAGCCGCCAGCTGGAGGACTCAGATGACCAAGTATGATGGTTTTAGCTTTGAAACTGAGCGAATATGAGCAATATACTTCTTCGTAAGAAAGAATAAAATAATAAGAATAATAAGAATATGGACAAGAACAATATAACTCACCCGCTGATGTGGTGAGTTATAATAATAATGTGAATATGAATATATGAAAATACATGTTAATAAGAATAAAATTCATTCAAAGTATATTTCCTAAAATATTACTGAATACAATTTTTATCAAATTATTGCATTAGAAACAATAGAAATAACTTTCATTAAAACAGTTGTGACCATGTGTAGTAGAAATATTTATTCACATTACTAACTACTTTGATATTTCAGTGTAGTCATATTGCCACCCTACAGGCAATGAGACTCAGTGTGATACGCGCTGTTTCTCGCACGGAAGTTTATCAGTATTAGGCTTCAGGCTGGAGGAGGCAAGATGGAATATTCCATTCAAGTGTGAATCACTTTTTCGAACAAACTAACTCTAACTAGTGATTGCCATAGTGATTAAGAGCTGGTATTTCATTTACTAAGTGAAAAACGAGAATATTTGTGTGAGTTTGTGGGGCATACTGGCGGGCTGGTCATATTAGGTTCACGAGCCGGATCAGGCCCTTGGGCCGTAGGTTGTCTACCCCTGATCTAGAGGAAGGAGAAGTGGGCCAACAACGGAAAATTGGACAATGGCATCAGTGTAGAATCCACTCTTGCAGGAACCACCATTGGCCAATGTGAACAAAGGCACCTCTACCGACTCCAAGCTGATGGGTGGACCCTTGGAGAGGTACTGTTTTAATCTTGCTGCGTTCCCATTCAGCCTCCCACTAGCTGGATGGAGACTAGGAGGGTGTTGGTTGAGTCGTCAACGACCGATGGCTGAAGCGGGCAGGGGTGGATTTACCCTGAAATGGAATAGGTCTACCTCCTACCCAGTGCAGTGCAAATTGTTGAGAACATGACCTAAAATAACAACGATTTAGTTAACTCAAGGGGCTAAAGTTACCGTATCATGGAATCCGACATTAGTGCAGAATTTAAACGAAAGTGGGATTCAGTGACACATTTCAACTAGAAAGGAAAATCTGTCTGCTGAGACCGAGTATGGTAAACTTCATTTTGCCCAGTTATACACAGTTATATTAAGAATAGTCAGGATTTTGACAGACACAAGGCTGTCTTTTTTAAGACAGATGCAGACACTTAAATACAAGGTTTGTTCAGACAAATATTATCAGAAAAGGAGTGATCAATTAATTTTATTACTTAATGGATGGACGCGGATATAAGGTGTCAGGCATTGGTTCTTAACCAAAGGTAAATTTACTCCTAAGGGATATAAGGAACTATATCTTGGATTATATAGACCAACACCAAAATTACAAATGAAAATGAATGAATAATATTTGACATTAAATTTAAAAAGTGAGTGGATAGTTAAGTGAAATACAGATATCAAATCTCCCATGTTAGCATCCCCCTGGGGAGGGAGAGGCAAAATACTTCCCCAGTATCCACGCTTGTCATAAAAGGCAACTAAACGGGGTCTTCTTGTCTCCATTCATTCTCTCCTTTCTGTCCTCTTCTCTCCAACCTCTCTTCATGATATTGCCGTGTTTTTTATAGCCTTTATTTTTCCTCTACTTCTTTCAAGTTATACATTTGGTTTCATGGCATAAATAATTTAAGACCTCTCATTGACGTCGACCCTTCCTTCCTTCGTGGGTCAAATCGTTCAACAAACAAATCAAGCCACTCCAACGCCAAACCACTTCATCGCCAAGACCACAGCAATGCCAAGACCACTACGCCGCCAAGATTACTACAACGCCAAGACCACTACAATGCCAAGACCACAACAACACCAAGACCACTACAACACCAAGACCACTACAACACCAAGACCACTACAACACCAAGACCACTACAACACCAAGACCACTACAATACCAAGACCACTACAATACCAAGACTACTACAGTACCATGACCACTGCAACACCAAGACCATTACAACACCAAGACCACTATAGCAGCAAAACCTCTACAACACCAAGACCACTACAATGCCAAGACCACTACAACGCCAAGACCTATTCAATGCCAAAACCACTTCTACATCTGCTTCCCCATTTCTCTTCCACTGATAGCCAAACATCTTATGCTGTGACTTGGTGCCATACGGTCTTTGATACCTGATGCTTGAAATCCAGAATTGAATTAAGTTCCATATTCAGCAGTTACTAAGAGCTCAGATTCATTTTTTTTTCTTTTACCAATACAGCATTATATATTAAACCTTCGCTTTACCATACCCACTAGACTGGATATTAGATCTAACAAAGACACTGAAATCCCTGAGGAAACAGCTGTACACTATTGTGGGTCGCAAACGCATCGGTTCACGATATGCATGAAACATCTGGGACCACAGAACGAAGGTCACTGAAATATTAGTGTCTGATTAGTGAGTGTAGCCTATACACTGTATATACACTGTATATGGCTAGTGAGGGAGTGATCGCCCTCTACCTACACAGATCAAAATCCCTCGGGAGCAGGGGGGTGGTTGCTTTCTCAGGCAGAGGAACTCCTTGAGAGTGAAATGGCTGGGAAGCATGCCGGCACGTGACTGGCTATAGCATAGCTGGGTCTTTCGGGTGTGGGCAATCAGGCAAGTTAGCTGCCTACTGCGACTGCAACACAATGGCGAGGTGTTCAGGAAGTTAGCCAAAGAAACCTTGATGGACTCTGAAAGAACAAAAATGGCCCCCAGTCCCGTGCAGCCCTTAAATGGGCAGGGGGTGCTAAGAATCTCACGGTTGCCTCAATTACAATCTAATTCCTTTGCTAATGCAAAAAATACAATTAAAATTGGTAACTGGAATGTGAGAACGCTAAATCATGAAGGTAAAATCGATGAGTTAGTGAAGGTTTTTCAAAATTACGGACTTGATATTTGTGCTCTGACAGAAACTAGAATAACTGGAGTCGATAAGTTGGATTTGGAGGATGGTATACGTTTATTGATATCTGGCCGACAGGACGGAATGCATTATCAGGGAGTAGGATTGTTGCTGGGTTGTAAGGCAAATAAGGCTTTATGTGAGTGGGATCCTATAGATGAGCGATTGTTATACGCACGGTTTAAATCAAATCATGGCAACAGCAGTCTGTTTGTGTGTTATGCACCTACTAATGATGCACTCGATGAAAGGAAAGACACATTTTATGGAAAGTTGCAAGAAGGAGTAGGAAGGGTACCTAGACATGATGTTTTGATCTGCGTTGGAGACTTTAATGCAGTAATGGGCTGTTCAAATGAGGGATTTGAGGCATGTATGGGTAAGATGGGAGTTGGTAGTAGGATGAGTGAAAACGGAGTGAGGTTTGGAAGCTTCTGTCTAGCAAATGACTTAGTCATCGGGGGCACACTCTTTCAGCATTGCAATATACACAAGACAACTTGGGTGTCGCCGTGTGGAAAATATAAAAATCAGATTGATCACATCGCTATCAGTAGGAGGCATAGAAGTTCTCTGCTAGATGTTCATGTTAAACGGGGAGCGGATATTGGTAGTGACCATCAACTCAGCATTGCAAAAATAAGGTTTAAACTTAAAAATCAGAAGAAGGAAAAATCTGGTGTTGGTAGATACGATATTGTTAAGCTTAGAAGGGAAGGAGAAGAAAAGGAGGAATTCAGATTAGAATGCAGAAATAGGTTTTTGGTGTTGGAAACGTTGGAAGAGGGGGAGAGAAGTGTAGATGAGATGTGGGAGGATGTGAACAAAGTTTTGCATGAGACTGCTGAATGTACGATTGGAAGGAGACATAGATTCAGGAGAAAGAAATGGATATCAGAGGAAACGTGGGATATGATAAAAAAGAGAGGTGAGGCTAAATTGAGGAGTGAGATGCAATGCGTTGATGAACGAGAGATTGAATTAACAAGAGCTGCGTACTGGAGTTTGAATTCAGAAGTAAGAAGGTTAGCTAGGAGAGATAAAAGATGTGTGGATGAAAAGGTTGCAGAGACTGAAATCTTAATAAACAAAAATGATGGACAGAGTCAAAGAATAGCATATGAATCGATTAGAGAACTGAGTGGTAATGCAGGTAAACGCAAGGAAATACCAGTTAGAGACAGGGAAGGAAATTTATTGACCAAAGATGGAGATATTAAAAATAGATGGAAAGAGCATTTTGAGACAGTTCTTAATAGACCAATACCACCAGAAGAGGATATACCGTCTGCTCAGGAAGATATAAATATAGAAACAGGAGAGTTGAGGCTTGCAGAAGTGGAGAAAGCAGTAAAACAGTTAAAGAATAATAAGGCACCAGGGGAGGATGGTTTATTTCCGGAAATGTTTAAAGTGGAGGGGGATAGATTAATAATGATCTTGACCAAGCTATTCAATAAGATATGGGTGACGGGGTTACTACCATCAGTTTGGAAGAATGGTGTAATTGTTAAAGTTCCGAAGAAGGGAGACCTGAGTGAATGTGGTAATTGGAGGGGAATCTCTTTGTCACCGATAGCTTTGAAAGTTTTCAGTAGTGTTGTTAAATAGGTTGGAGCCTGTGGTTGAGGGTATTCTGAGGGATGAACAGGCTGGTTTTAGAAAGGGACGTGGTTGCAATGATCAGATCTTTATAGTTAGGCATTTGATGCAGCAAGTTAATGAAATGAGAGTACCGTTAAGTCTTTGTTTTGTTGATTTTGAAAAGGCTTTTGATAGTGTTTCGAGAGAGACTATGGGGAAGATCATGAGACATTATGGAATACCAGAGGAGTTTGTGAGGGTCATTATGAACATGCATGAGGACACATTTTGTAGAGTGATGGTTGATGGTTGTCTGAGTGATTCGTTTGAAGTCAAGTTCGGAGTAATTCAAGGTGGTGTTCTATCGCCTTTACTATTTATATTGGTCATTGATTACATTATGAAACGCGTTGGAACAGAAACCGGTGCAGGTATACTTTGGGGAGAGAACAGGAAACTTTTGGATTTAGATTATGCAAATGATATAGTTTTGATTTGTGATGGGCCAGAAGAGATGCAGAGAGTGTTGGACTGTTTGGTGAGTGAAGGTCGCAAGGTGGGTTTGGTTATTAATTGTGGAAAAACTGAAATAATCAATATGAATATGGAAAATGCGCAGGAATGTGTAATTGGTGGTATGGTTGTAAAGCAAAATGATAGGTTTAAATATTTAGGTACTTATTTAGCCAAGGATGGTTCTTTGAACTTTGAATTCGAAGAAAGGTTAAAGAAGGCTAATCAGGCAATGGGAATGCTTAAAAATATTTGGAATAATATCAATTTTTCTGTGCATACAAAAATCAAACTTTATAAGGTAATGGTTAGGAGTATCTTAATTTATGGACACGAGTCTTGGTACAGCACAGTGACTATGGAAAATAAATTCTTGGTGTTTGAAAAAAAGGCACTTAGAAGAATATTAGGAGTTAAGTGGTGGGAAAGGATACCAAATAGTAGAATTAGAGAAATAACAGGAGTGCAGCCGGTCGATGAATATGTTAGGTTCTCACGATGGAAGTGGCTAGGACATGTGTATAGGAGACAGGGAATAGTACGAGGTACACCAGGGTGGGTGGCACTTGGTAGGAGAGATAGAGGAAGGCCAAAAGAGACGTGGGTGAGGACAATGAGACGGGAAGCTGGAGATGAGTGTTGGGGAGATCTTGAGGAGTTAGCACAAGATAGGATGTGGTGGTGTGAGTTCATCGAGGCCCTATGCATCCCCGAGGGTGCCACAGGAAATGATTGATTGATTGATTGACCTACCACACGTTGGTAGCTCTGATGTCGGGAGGTGTCATATATCGCCAACTAGCAATATCCTCTTGTAAACATATAGCAAATGTTACTTTTATATAATCATTGTTCATACACAATGAGACATTGGTAATGTACAGAAGTTGTTCGAATGTTTTCGGTAGGCATTGGACCACCTGTGCACCAATACTTCCATGACCCATCGTACACACCGGATACTATCCAGTAAATGGGAAAAATCATGGTAAACTTTCGGACAACTCTAGCCTACTGGATCAAACCGGATAGCTTCCTGCATGCAGAGTGGCTCAGAACACAGTTGCCAACACTGGTGGCGTTTTTTTTTTTTTTTCCACCCGCTTGGAATAGTCATGTAGAAGTACTTTGATAAGGATGCGAAATTATGGGTCAAGTAAACATAATATGGGCATAGTTTTTATTTTAAGTACTAGAATATGCTGTTTCACTAATTTATTTTCCTTTATTTGCTTGAAATCCCACTTCAGGGAGGGGAGCATTGGGCTTAACAAATTACTGGCTTCCCCCCAACTGATCAAGTATAGAGAGGGTCTACTGTACATTCAGTTGTAGAATAAGATTATGTGTCTGCTTCTGCACTTCTGTTTTTCACAAGTTTTTGCTGAGCAGAGTTTTTGCCTCAGTATCTAATATAGAGGCAGGCCCATAGCCAGGGGGGTGGGGTAGAGAGGGTTGGACGACCTCCCCATGTGCCTAAAGGTTCATTTTCTCACGGTCTGTATTTTTAATATCAGTACAAGAAGAGTCGCTCTCCGTTGTTCAGAAATTTTGTGCTGCGTCTCAGTGTCACTTACGTATACATCAAGCCCCCCTGGTAAGCATGCACCAGGCCTTTGACCATCCGGCTCCTATGCAAGTCGAGATTCAGCAGAAAAGACTCCCCTCCTCCTTTGAAAAGTCTGGCTATGCTTGAGGGGCAGGCAGTTACGTTTGACAAAACACCTCATGTCTGGAGATCGGAGCATCGAGTTACACCCGGGATCTGGAGTTGGCCTAAATTACCAGGAATTTCGATGAATGACAGAATTCTGCTTTTACTTGTAGAGTATACATAGTTTTATAGAAAATACAATAATTTTTTAGATATGATAGGATAATCCAAATAACAAAATTAACATTTCTGTTTGTTTGGAAAGGATACTCCAAATAACAAAAGTTAACATCTCTGTTTGTCTGGAATGGAGCAGGCGAGGGGAGTTCCATCAGCCTGCCAAAATTGGCTGCTCTCATTTTCTAGATATAAGTTCATACTGTATGTTGTAATCTGGATGGGTCTCGTTACCCCCACAAAACTAGAATTTGCCCCTGAAGGAGTAATTTACCCCTGATTGCTAACTCCTGATCTAATATATTTAAAATTTGCTATGACTTTTTCACGGAGGAGAAATATGGTCAACAGACTCATGGTTTATAAAATTATTTGCATGTACCTTTCAGTTTTTTTTCTTTAATAACAGAACAGAGGTAGGAAAAACAAATGAATAAAAAAAAATAATCCATACACCGGATTACTGGTGTCCTCTGTTCATAAAATATCTGTAACAGTTAGATTTGAACAGCTGTAGGTTGAGGTTTGGAGGGAAACAACTCTGAGAAAGCGAGTTCCAAAGAGATGCAGTTCGGGGCATGAAAGAATTCTGATAAACAGAAGTTCTGCAATATGGGTGAGTGACATTCCAGTCATAAGCGCTACCTGATGCCCGTGTAGCACGAGGGAAGGTATGGAGAGGTGGCACCATGGACTCATGGACGCAGCTTCGTCTGAGCATTTACTATGAAAATATCTGTAAAATAATACAAGGGAGGCAACATTCCTTCTTGTAGGGGAAGTAGTTTATTTGTAATGGCAGGGTGTTAATAATTCTAACAGCTTTGTTCTTAATTTTGTCTAGTTTTTTTAATGCAACCTCTCCACATCCATTCCACAAGGGTGAGCAATATTCAAGCTGAGAGCGAACATGACTCTTGTAAATTATAGCTAACTGCTCGTCAGTGAATAAGTTACGGACTCTCTACAGTAATCCAAGTTTCTTTGACACGGTTTTAGCAAGTGATCTAACATGAGAGGTCCAGCTGAAGGCATTGTTAAGTGAGACGCAGAGAATTTCAATGCTTTTGGAGATAGGAATATTAGTAGTACTGAAGGTAATATACCAATTTGGCAATATCTGTCTATTAGTAAATGGTATGTATTTAGTTTTACTAGCATTAAATGAGACAAGGTTGTTTTGTCCCCATTCACTGATCGTAGATAGGTCTTGATTTATGGAGTTGGCTGTCCTGAGTTGAAAGGTAGATATATTAGACTTTGTAAATGGGTGTCTGAGTGTGAATGAACTATGCAGTGTTGAGTCATCTGCATATGAGTGGGTGGGATTGTGGGTGACAGATAAGAGATCATTAATATACCTTCCCACTCCGTCCCTCCATCTCATCCTTGGCCTCCCCCTCCCTCTCCCACCCCCCTTCCACCTCACTCGCATACACTCTCTCGCTCTCCGTCCTCTCCACATGTCCGAACCACCTCAGTGTGTTTCTCCTAACGTTTCCTATTGTACCATTTCTGTGACAGTTGCATTAACAAGATGTAACTTTTATGTAACTTTAACTACAATTATGTAACTACAAACGATATGTAACAATTATGTAACGACAAACGATTGCATTATGTTACACTTTGCCAATTAACAGTTGCATTAACAAGATGTAACTTTTATGTAACTTTAACTACAATTATGTAACTACAAACGATATGTTACAATTATGTAGTACCACAATGTTAGTACAATATTATAAGTCATACAATTATAGCACAATTCTGTATTACCAGTATCATCATACAAGTTAGGTGAAATATTAGACATTACTAAAGTGATAACTCTATGTAATGTATAACCTAGCAGTATTACCATTGCACAATTATATGCGTACGTCTGTTGTACATGCACGTCTTACAAAGTGTTATACAACAACCATTGCATTTATTCAAATATGTATACAACTTGTTTAAAATGTAATATTACTGAATAATCACTATTTACTATATTATATGTATACAATATTCATACAATTATGTTACTTTTACGATATTATGTATTTCACTTAATTAGCTTAGAGGTTCATTATAATGTGTATATAATATGTATTAATATGTTAGGACTATTAACTGTCGATGGTACACCATTTTCGCGCGGCCGAGCAGATATCAGGACTCCATATTATAATTACAAATCATAATAGATAGATAGATAAATAGATAGATAGAGAGACAGATAGAAGCAGGGAGTCAAATGATGAGAAGGTATTGTGTCTGCGTGAATCGAGCAATGCTAAACATGCTTACACACTCTTAACTCAAGGAATGCTTATTAGGCACACGACAGTGCCTAGTGACCATACACACACATACACACATACTCACACACAGGCTTCTAGAACTTTCCACTCACAAGGAACACACGTGATACAACCCCTGCTACACCAGAATTTAGGAAAGAGAGCTCAGAGGGAGGTTAGCCACAGAACAGGCAGGAGAGAAGGAGACAAGCCATACAAGAGACAGGTCGCAGGGAGAAGGGCTTGGTAACTTGAGAAAGAGACAGAGAGAGCGAGACAGAGAGATAGCTAGCGGGACTGGACTCTATACTTCGCTCTGTGTGAGAGACTTGTTAATATTTCCAAGACAAATAAAAATAGTCCCATACTATTCTTTACCTCTCCTGTCACTACATGACAAATGGGAAAGAAGATTATCTACTACAAGCTACTCCAGTATAATAACCGCTCGTCCACAAGTCTAATATATATATAACTCAACTACAAGTAACCACAAAGGAACATACAAAGTCTTTTTATGACACTATCACATCCACATCCATACCACAACGCTCCTTCACTTTATTAGTAAATTGTATATATTTGGTGTTCCTAGCATTAAATTAATGACACAACGTTATTTTGGCGTCATTCAGTGATCTTAGATAAGTCTTCATTTATCGAGACTGCTGTACTGAGTTGTTAATGATATTAAACTTTGTGAATGGTTGTTTAAATGTGAATGAACTGTGAAGTGTTGGGTCATCAGCATGAGTGAATGGGATTATGGGTGACAGATAAGAGATCATTTATATGAATTAGGAATAGGGTTGAAGCCGGAGCTGATCTTTGTGGCACACCGGCATTTATCAAATGGAACATACATCATCTACTTTTACTCGTATCTTTCTGTCACTAAGATATGAGGAAATCAGAGGAATAAAAGATGATAGGCCATAGCAAGGGAGTTTGGACTGCAGGGAATGGTGCCACACACTGTCAGAAGATTTAGAAATATCAAAGGCTACATGGTTTCTCCATGTTGGCCAGTTGACTAATGGATGGTATGAGTCAGGAGCCTGAGTATATCAACAATGGATTTTTCATGGCGAATACCATACTGTCTGTCATTCATTATGTTGTTAGATTAAAGATGTTTAACAATGTGCTTGTCAATTACAATCTCAAATACTTTACCAAGAGATGTGTTAGCTATTGGTCTGTAATCAAAGGGGTCAGAGGAATTTCCTTTCTCCGGAATTGGGTGGATTTGGTTTCTTACCAAGAATTAAGGAATGAAGAAGTACTTATGCATAATCTGAATAATTTAGCTAGAACAGAAGCAAATTCTGGGGAACACTTTTTCACAACATTTGGAGGAATTCCATCTGGGCCTTTAGTTTTGTTGGTTGGTAAATTGTCTAGGATGGATTCTACGTATCTTGTCTGTATCTTATGTGGAGGAATTTCGGGAAAGTCAGGTTCTAGTACAGGGACCTTCTGGCTGACTTCCTCTAAGGTAGAATTTCTGAGAAATGTACTGGCAAGGATGTTCGCTTTGCCACGCGGGCAATTTGTAGTGTTACCATCTGAAGATTTTAGTGGGGGAATGGATGATGACTTGTTGAAGTTATTATTGGAAGAAGTGAGAATTGACCAGAATATTCTATTGTCATTAGGATTATTTAATAGTTTGGATGCTTGGTTATGAAGAAGTTTGATTTGCCGAGATTTATCACTGCTTTTGCATGGTTTCTAGCCATTTTAAATTGACTGAGCGATTCAGGTTTTTAAATTTTTAATAAAAGTTATATGCTAAGGACTTTTGGGCCGTTGCTCTGGCATAATTGCTGTCAAACCATGATGGGGAGTCCTATCCTTTAGTGGACTGCTGACTTGGTATGAACATTTTCATACCAGCTTGTATCGTCATTAATGCGGGACTGGGTAGAATTCATGTCACTAGGGAAGAAAGACTGCCATAGAATGTCAGCAAGATAAATTCTAAATCCATCCCAGTCTACTCCATCAAAGTGCCATCGAGTCACCCTGACAGGGTCAGAACAGAGAGGTTTGGGATAATTGAATAATGAGGCTTTGATGAGATCGTCGGAGGAGGATTCAAATGGTGACAATACCTGTACTGATCCGGAATTTTTGTCAGGAATAGATTCAAGAGATGGGCGTTATGGTCAGAATTATATGATGTTCTGGTTAGCTGTTTTACAAGTTGCTTGAAATTAAACACTTCCACAAACAGCTCGCATTCCGGAAAAGTATCATCAGTCCTGGCAGAATTTAGTAGCCATTCTACATTATGGATGTTAAAATCATCCAAAACGATAATTTCAGTGGTAAAGTTAGTTTGTGTTTAGTCAACTGTGTGGATATGTTATGCTGGGTTCTGAAGATGCACTGGATAAGTAATAAACTATATATATATACAGTATATATATATATATATATATATATATATATATATATATATATATATATATATATATATATATATATATATATTGTTACATAGCCTATGATTTCATCATCCTTTGTATAATTCTAATGTACAGTATACTGCATGTTTGATCACGATTCGCCTCGTGGCATCCATAGTGACCAGGCTTGCGTGTTCTACCTCACTCCCCCCTTCTCCTCCCTTATAGTAGAGTAAGTCGTTCTTTCTGTTGTTCAGAGCAGGATTGTCAACTCTTTGTCCCCTATGGCTTCATTTGCGGGTCCTTTTTACAAGTTGTATCAAGCTCTGCTGGCCCTTATATAATGAGCTCAGTCTCTGCATTAATGGCCACTTAGATCTGCTCCTCATTTTGTTCACATCTCTGTCCTCCCCTGTATAGTGTATTATTATTTTTGTGAGTGCTCAGGAAGTCTCCAACCATCTAGCTGCTGTATAATTTGAGTATAAGTGTTGTTACCATTTTTCTTGTACTGTATGGCCTGGGGCATTAATTCGTAGGCCTGGTGAGGTTTTTTGTGGTTCATGTAGAGTTTTTAAAGTCAGCCAGTGTGAGTAGTGTTTTGTATCTGTGATAATATTATATCTTACTTTAACTGAGCATTATCCGGTTCTCTTATTTTATCAGGGCTGACTTAGATAAATTTGTTCTTGCTATATTCGTGTTAATAGAGGCTATTGCAGTTAACCATATATTTAACCTGTTTTTGCCATTACCTTATCCTTATGAGTCCTGAATGTTTAGTTGTTAGTTTGAGCATTAAACTTTAACTAGTAATTTTACCTAACTCTTTTGTTTTGAACCTGGAACTTTGCGGGACAGTAGTGATTTTAATATTCTCACTTGAAGTGTTCATTATCTCTCTCTGTTCCGTAGAATAAATTTGGCGACCTCTTATCAGGATATTCAGGATATTATCATAAGGATATTGCTTGATATTTTGTGACTGTGATTTATTCATGATGTCTACTATTACTACTCTTCATGAAGCCAAAGGTTTTTTGTCAAATATGCAAACAGTGTGTGATATAGAAAACAGAACAAAGAATGAACTTAAGCTTGTTGCTCAACAATTGGGAATTGCTGTTCGCTCTCATCAGTCTAAAGATCAAATTGTTGACATGATTAATAAGAGCTTGTTTAATGTAACTCCTCCAGATGAGCAAGCGCAGATTGAAATAGCTAAGTTACAGCTAGCCCTGCAGGAGGCTTGTGCTAAGGACGCTGAGTCTCAGGCTCGTATTCAGGAAGCACAGGCACAAATTGAAATTGCTAGGATTCAGGCAGACCATGAGTATTGCATGAAACAAAGTGGAACTGGATCATCTAGCTCTGATAATTTTGATGTGGCTAAAAATGTTAAACTTGTCCCTCCTTTTAATGAATCTGATTTAACAAAGTATTTTCAGTTCTTTGAGAGGCTAGCTACAGGTTTTAATTGGCTCAAAAAGTATTGGCCAGTACTCCTTCAAACTGTTCTCACCGGTAAAGCTCAAGTAACTTATACATCTTTGCCTCAGGATCAATCTGGTAATTATGATGTAGTTAAGAGCTTGATTCTTAAGGCCTATGAGCTTGTTCCTGAAGTCTATAGAGTAAAATTTAGGACAATGTATAAGCAAGATAAGCAATCCCATGTTGAGTATGCAAAAATCAAAGAAGATCTGTTAGAGCAGTGGTTAAATTCTAAGAATGTAAATTCTGATTTTGATAAATTTAAGCAGATGATTTTGCTGGAGGACTTCAAAAGGTTTATTAATAAAGATGTAAGCCTATATCTTGATGAGAGAAGAATAGATAATTTGTCTGATGCTACAGTTTTAGCTGATGAATATGTTCTCACTCACAAGAGATATTCTAGAGAAAGAAGGAAAGCTGAGAGTACGTACGTTGCCTCTACTCAGAGTACAGGTAACAGGAAAGAGAATAAAGATGATGTTTCTCAGGAAGTAAATACCAGCTCCACCTCTAGATTTCAGAAAAGTAAATGTACTTATTATAATAAGCTTCGTCATACTACAGAGAAATGTTTCAGGAGACAGCGTGATGTGAACAAAAAGGAGTCTTTTAATATTCAGTCAATTGGTCTAGTGTCCACCCTTGAGAGTTCCCAGAATTCTTTAACCGAGTTAACTGAACCTGCTTTGAGGGGTAAATTAAATTCTCATGATGAAGCTCCTCTTTTGAGCAGTAACGTGGGTGACACTCTCAAGAGTTCATGTGCAAATTTCCTGTCTGATGGTTTTCTCAGTCCTCTGGACAGTAATGACAGGAAATCAGTTAAAATATATCGTGATACAGGTGCTTGCCAATCCCTTATGCTGACCAGTGTTCTAGGCTCTAATATTAATTCCTCTGATGAAACTGGAATCTTACCAGGTGTAGGGAATAATTACTTCTCTGTCCCTCTGTGCAGAGTGAATTCAGAGTCTGGTTTTGTTAATGGTTCCGTTATGGTTGGGTTGGTTGAGACACTCCCAATGTCAGGTGTAACTTTCTTACTTGGAAATGATAATGGTGGAAGTCAAGTGTGTCCAGCTCCTTCAGTTGTCTAGTGAATCAGTGACTGCGACCCAGGATTGTGATATCCTGATGTGTTCTCTGCATGTGCTGTCACTAGGGCTAAGTCTAAAGTTACTGGTGACTAAGAGGATAATGATGATGATGTTATCCTAGCTGACACTTTTCTTGCTAATTTGGACCACTCACCAGATGAAGCAGTACCCAGTAGTGTTGATAATTTGTCTCATCAAGAGTTGGTTGAGTTCCAGGTTGCTGACCCTGAGTTGAAAGGTCTAGCTAACTCTGCTTGCAGTGAGGAAGGGTCAGCTGGTGCTTCTACTTGTTATTATATAAAGTCAGGAGTACTTATGAGAAAGTGGAGACCCCCAACAGCATCAGCCGACTGTGAATGGGAGGTTGTACATCAAGTTGTCATCCCTCGTGTTTGTAGGCAGGATATCATTAGAGTGGCTCATGATTCCAGTTTGGCAGGACACCTTGGAGTGAGGAAGACTGTGACACGCATTTTGAAACACATCTACTGGCCAGGTATCTTCAGAGATGTTTCCTGGTATTGTAAGTCTTGTCACACCTGTCAAGTTGTAGGGAAGTGTAATCAGACCAAAAAGGTTGCACCTCTAGTTCCCATTCCTCCTTTTGAGGCGCCTTTCACCCGTGTGTTGGTGGATATTGTGGGCCCTCTTCCTAAGACTTCTTCAGGATTTTCTTATGTGTTGACCCTGATTGATATGGTTACTCATTATCCTGAAGCTATTCCACTTACAAATATCTCAGCAAAGAATGTGGTTAAGGAAATGCTGGAGTTCTTCACCAAGTTTGGTCTGCCCAAAGAGGTACAGTCAGACCGGGGAAGTAATTTCATGTCAAATGCTTTCAAGCAGTCTCTGAAAGAGTTGGGCATCACCCAGATCACGTCATCAGCTTACCATCCCCAGATCCAAGGAGCGTTGGAGAGATTTAATCAAACACTCAAATCGATGCTCAGGAAATACTGTTTGGAACATCAGAAAGACTGGGATAAAGGTCTTCCATTCGTTGTATTTGCCGCAAGAGAATCTCCAAATGAATCACTGGGCTTCTCACCCTTTGAACTACTATTTGGCCATGAAGTAAGAGGACCCCTTAAGCTACTCAGG
Organism: Coenobita brevimanus; assembly: GCF_032717465.1. Classification (NCBI taxonomy): domain Eukaryota; kingdom Metazoa; phylum Arthropoda; class Malacostraca; order Decapoda; family Coenobitidae; genus Coenobita; species Coenobita brevimanus. The sequence goes on from NC_137066.1 coordinate 9,726,412, forward strand.
GAATGCTGGCTGTCGGAGGAAGATGACGTCAACCTGCTGGAGTATGTGAAGAAGTTCAATGAACGGCTATCCACTGCTTTACAGCTGGCGAGAGAGAATTTAGGAGCTGCTCAGGAGAAGATGAAGACTTGGTATGATAAGAAGTCCAGGTTACGCCACTTTCAGCCAGGAAATCAGGTTTTGATTCTGCTGCCAGTGCATGGGCAACCTCTTCAAGCCAAGTTTAGTGGTCCTTATTTCGTGGAGAAGAAACTCAGTGATGTCAACTATGTCATCGCCACACCAGATCGTAGAAAGAACAACCAACTTTGTCACATCAACATGCTAAAATTATATCACAGGCGGGACGAAAATAACCCAGTCTGTACTGTAGCTGTTCCACCCGAGTCTGCAAGTGAAGTTCTCCTATGTAGTATGAGCCTGAGTGATAGTTTGGGGAAGAATCCTGATATCATGAATGGTCTCCAGACTAAGCTTTCTCATTTACCTCCCGAGGAAAGGCAGGAGTTTTCGGCTTTACTACAGAAGTACCCGCAAGTGTTCCGTGACACTCCAGGAAGAACCACTGTGTTGATGCATGATGTCAATGTTGGAGACGCAAAGCCAATTAAACTGCCTCCTTACCGTGTGAACCCAGTGAAAGTTCCTCTCATCCAGAAGGAGCTTGTCTACCTGTTGGACCACAAGATGATTGAGCCCTGTCAGAGCGAGTGGAGTTCTCCTGTCACTCTAGTCCCTAAGCTAGGTGGGTCACAGCAGCTTTGCATTGACTACAGACATGTTAATCAGATAACCAAAACAGACACTTACCCTCTCCCTCGCGTGGAAGATTGCATAGACAAGATCGGAAAGGCTAGGTACATAAGTAAGTTTGATTTGTTAAAGGGATACTGGCAAGTACCTATGACTGAACGTGCTAGGGAGATCTCATGTTTTGTAACACTAGGAAAGACTTTTGCATGTTCTGTAATGCCATATGGTATGAAGAATGCACCAGCAACTTTTCAGAAGCTCATGAATGTTGTAACAGAGGGTTTGGCAGGGTGTGTTGTTTATATTGATGATGTATTATTCTTCAGTAACAACTGGAAAGATCACCTATGCCATGTCAGTAAATTTCTTGAGCGTTTGGTTCATGCTAATCTTGTAGCTAATTTATCAAAGTGTGAGTTTGGTCAAGCTAAAGTTCAGTACCTTGGGTACGTAATTGGTGATGGACACGTTGCACCACCAGGAGCTAAGGTTCAGGTTATAAGTGATCTTGACAGACCTAAAAGTAGGAAAGAGCTACAAAGATTTTTGGGAATGGTAGGTTATTACAGGAGATTTGTTCTTAACTTTTCAATTCTTGTATCACGACTTACAGACCTACTGAAAAAGGGAGTTAACCCGCCCCGTCCCGATGACGTATGGGTACGTTGCAACGATTTGCATTTGCCAGTCCCGGCGCCGTACCAGTACGTCGTGCAATTGCAATGTGCATAATTTCGATAATTTTCAATTTTTGCACATGATTTTTTGTATGTATACACGGGACACCTTCCTCTATTCCTGTACAAGATACCAAGCAGGGACAATGCCTTACACTGCATAACCTCCCCCCTCCCCCCCTCACACCATTGTCTTGGCAAAGGACCTGTTACCAGTGACCTGGCTAGTAAAGTTATTCAGGGCCAGAGTGATTCCCCAATCGATGACAATGTGGAGGACAATGTTTACATAGCATTAGAAGAAGAAACAGCCAGAAATAATGATCAGGTAATGTGGCAAAAATAGGTCAGGTATGGTGATTAGTTAGTGAGTGAAACAATGCTTATAATGCCTTTATTACTGCTTGAAAACCAATATACTGTCATACTACATATACATTCGTACCAAGTAAATAAATAAATACCGTTTATGAGTGGATAAAATAGTTACCCTCCCATAGAACTCGTTTTCTTTGGTGCCAGCATGTTAGAAAACCCACTCAGGTAAGGAGGAACTCCTACCTGGATTGGGCACTTTAAACCTCAGGTGAGCGATTTCTCTATGAATTTTCGATGTTTCTCACCAAAAGCGAAGGTTTTAGCCAAAAAAAAAAAAATCGAAAATACCTCTGGACTGGGGGATGTCAGAGGTGTGGAAAACCTCGGGACGTCACGGGTTAAATTTGTCTGGACCGATAACTGTGAATCCTCTTTCAGTAAACTTAAAGCTATCCTCTTAAGTCAGCCAGTGCTCGCTACTCCAAATTTTGCTAAGCCTTTTAAGATGGCTGTTGACGCAAGTGATACAGGAGCTGGGGCTGTTTTGCTGCAAGAGGATGATCAGGGTATTGAACACCCTGTATCTTATTACAGTAAGAAGTTCACTCCACATCAAAAGAACTATTCAACTATTGAGAAAGAGCTTTTGGCCTTGATTTTGGGTTTACAGCATTTTTCATTTTATTTGTGTTCTGGTTTTGACCCGATAGTCATTTATACCGATCATAACCCACTGAAATTCCTTAGTAAGTTTAAAGATAAAAATCAGAGATTGACAAGATGGAGTCTACTTCTTCAGGAGTATTCATTAGACATACAACATGTCAAGGGGAAAGAAAATGTTATTGCAGATTGCTTATCTAGACTTTAGACAGATTGATTTAGAGTAATAAGAAATTTCCCTTGTAAATTTCTTTTTCTTTGTGGGGAGGTGTTACATAGCCTATGATTTCATCATCCTTTGTATAATTCTAACGTACAGTATGCTGCATGTTTGATCACGATTGGCCTCGTGGCTTCCATAGTGACCAGGCTTGCGTGTTCTACCTCACTTCCCCCTTCTCCCCTTATAGTAGAGTAAGTCGTTCTTTCTGTTGTACAGAGCAGGAGTGTCAACTCTTCGTCCTCTGTGCCCTCATTTGCATGTCCTTCTTGCAAGTTGAATCAAGCTCTGCCGGCCCCTATATAATGAGCTCAGTCTCTGCATTAGTTGCCACTTAGATCTACTCCTCATTTTGTTCACATCTCTGTCCTCCCCTGTATAGTCTATTATTATTTTTGTGAGTGCTCAGGAAGGCTCCAACCATCTAGCTGCTGTATAATTTGAGTATAAGTGTTGTTACTATTTTTCTTGTACTGTATGGCCTGGGGCGTTAATGCGTAGGCCTGGTGAGGTTTTTTGTGGTTCATGTAGAGTTTTTAAAGTCAGCCAGTGTGAGTAGTGTTTTGTATCTGTGATAATATTATATCTTACTTTAACTGAGCATTATCCGGTTCTCTCATTTTATCAGGGCTGACTTCGATAAATTTGTTCTTGCTAAATTCTTGCTAATAGAGGCTATTGCAGTTAACCATATATTTAACCTGTTTTTGCCATTACATTATCCTTATGAGTCCTGAATGTTTAGTTGTTAGTTTGAGCATTAAACTTTAACTTGTAATTTTACCTAACTCTTTTGTTTTGAACCTGGAACTTTGCGGGACATTAGTGATTTTTATATTCTCACTTGAAGTGTTCATTATCTCTCTCTGTTCCATAACAATATATATATATATATATATATATATATATATATATATCAGTGAGCAAAAGTTTGAATGTTAAGGAGATAGGTGTCTGAGGGGTATGTGTGGAGTGACGCGTATGGATCGAGTGCAAAATGATGAAGTGCGAAGGAGAACTGGAGTTGTTCGGGAGATGGCTGATAGAGTTGAGCAGAGGGTGTTGCGATGGTCTGGGCATATGAGAGAATGGATAATGAGCGATTGGTGAAAAAGATAACTAGATCTGATGTGATAGGTGTAAGGCTGAGAGGGAGACCACGAATAGGATGGATGGACAGTGTGAAGAGAGCGCTGGATGCAAAAGGGATGTCTGTTGAGCAAGGAAGAGCGGCTGTGCGTGACAGAAATAAATGGAGAGAATTTGTGAATGAATAAATGATGATGCAGTCCTGAGGTGATATTCTCCTGCATTTGGTCTGATCAGCTAGTCAGGTCAGGTGCGGGTAAGGGGATGGGTTTCTTATGGTGTGGCAGGGGTAAACCAGCTCTGGTGTCGGGCCCTGATGCGGATCTCACTGATTGCACTGTGCAGTTGACCCTTGAGCGGTGTGGTGCGGTGAGGATCTGTCCCTTCTCCCCTTTGGGGTTAAGATGTGAATGAATGTATTTGAATGGATGAGTAAATGGGGAGTGTGTCGTCCTGTCTCGGCTATCTCCCTTTCCTTGGGGGAAGCAGCCTAGGTATATATATATATATATGGTAATTTGAGTGTATTTTAATCTATGTCACGGAATGATTATTGGTACTTATTTTTGTTCTCGTTTGTTGTTTTAAATAAAAATTTCTTTACATTTACCGAAGACTCACATCAAAGAAAGTTACTTGCCTCTCCTGTCCAGCTTACTCTATGGTCACACAATTTTTTTGAATAAATGAAAGATTCTAACAAATCAGATATGCTAAGACATACAGTAATATGGGACTAATGATGCTGTTATACAATTGGAAATTGATTTTCTTTAGTGAGAACCTGATGCTGTAAATCAGATACTTATTTTTACTAGTTTGTGTAGGCCAGTTTTTACTGCATAAATAGCCATAGCCTAACTTCTATAAATACAAATGTATGTTATAAAATCTCAATGTATTTGCATGACACATTCATATCCGGCTAAAGTAATTGTATTTGCTGTCAACTGTTTTAAGAGTATGGCGAATTTCTGTGGCAGTCATACCATGAAAGATAATCAAATAACCTGAATGAAAAAAATTACAACTTGCACTGTGTATTTTTTTTTCACCACAATCATACAGCCTTTGCTCACCCGTGCTGATCCCTCTAGGGCAGGGGGATTCCCCTTGTACAACAGAAGTAAAATAGTACTCTCGTATTCCATGTGTATCCAAAAATGTAACGAAAAGGGAGCCGTTGGTGGGGCTGGGAATCCCACTGCCCTCTAGATAGGATGTCACACATACGTTGACTCTGCAAATCCCTAATCTATCAACGTCGACTTAGTCAGCACCGACTCTTCCATCATATACCTTGCTTGGTTAACCTTTATTTTAAGGTATTCCCTCTCTGTCATTGCTTTTCTCTCCCTAAGTACCAAATCTACTTTAGTGTCACATAGCCATTTTAAGGCATGGTTATAGTTCATTAGTATTCGTTCCTTCACCTGTGCAATGTATTGCCACCTTCTTCACACCCGCATCACCTCTACTCTATGGGCTGTGCTCACCTGTGCTGTGTGTTGCCACCTTCACCACACATCTGCATCATTCCTCTGTCTGTCCTCCTTTCATCCAGAACTATCCAGTGTCCTTTGTTAGTGACAAGTTATTTAAATATATTTTAAATAGTAATGGGTTACCAGTTATCCAAGTGTTTGCGTTTACCATACTTTTCTGTAACATGCTTAACGTGAGTACGATGACTTTTTCTTTTTTTTTGTTTTTTTTTTGTTATAATATTATCATTTTCATGTTTCAGCATATCTGTTATTTAAGACTAGCGATGGTTGGAACAACTGCCACCAGAGTGAAGAGGCGAGTCAAGTGCTTCTCAAACTTTTTCACTTCTTTCCCCGCGTGTGGGGATTTCAACATCCTCGTGGCGCCCCTTCAGTTTTCTCTCAAGTTCCTCACAAATAATGAAGGAAAAATTAAAAACTCCTTTGGTGCTCTCCATTTACTTTAGTGCTTACAGCCCTCACTAAGAATGCATATTTTGTTATATATCAGTGGGATGGATGGCACTGTTTGCTTTCAGTCACTCGACTGATTCGAGGCTGAGTCACTGATAACGCACATCACATATCTGGATCCACATCCAACCGGTGTCTTTGCCCTATTTGACACCTTAGTTAGGGAATCCTCTAAGTGTAATAAACAACCTGAGCAGTGATCAGAATATGATTCACAAGGAAATTTCTCTAGGTTAGGTTCTAAAAAATCTATCTATCCGTCTATTGCTGGACGCCTTAATCCCGTAAGGGATTAAGTTCTGAAAAATATCTTTATTAAATATTATATCATGCAAGTATCCTTCATTAAGTGATATATCTTTTTTGCTTGTTTCTAATCGGCCATGTAACACAGCTATGGCCATTTTAATGGCCATAATTATTGTCACTACCTGTCACATTTTCTAAATATTTTTGCAATAGGTTAGGGTCTGACACTCCAATTTGTTAAAACGGTAAGATAAAGTTAGTGGCATAGCTAACATGAGAATTCATACCTTGTGACATCAGGTCTATTCCATACACATCAAAAGTATGCATTGTGTCATGAATTATGTGATCAAAAAGAATAGGATCATGTTTCAACAAAGGCTGGAATTTTGTATGCGTAAAGTAACGGTTATCTTTCATAGCAAATGTGAACTTGCATACCTCTGATATTGGCAGTCCGTTGTACTGTGTATCTGCAACGTGTCGTGTTTTACAGGTCATGAAAGACATCTGATCCGTAGGACTGATGGACACCACCTAATGTCAATGGAGAAATGACCTATCCTCATCCAATGTTTCACACATGTACAAAAATGAGGAAGACTTTCTGGAGTGCAGGGTTAGAAGTGCATGTGGAAACTGTGTTGTGGATGTGTTTGTAAGCGTGAAACTCAGTATGTGTCATCAATGGAACCTCGACAGGACGGGAGCATGTGAATCACACGAAAGGACATACTACTGCACACATTTAAATGTCACGTCCCCGGAAAAGACTGAATCCAGGTCAGGAAAATTGGCAGACAAACACACGACACACCCAACCGTCAGCGGTGGTAATTGAGAATAAATGAGCAATATCAGACAATCAAGGACAAATGCAATTTTTTCCACGAAGAAAGAACCAAACGCTTAACGCCGGCAAAGTTGTCCCCCCCCCCTCCAAGAAAAATAAATAAAAATCAAGATCCATTCGTTTCAGGATGCCTAGACACATTGTGTTAAATAAGCAATATCATGAGCAATGGGAAATACAGACTGAAGGACATTGTTCAGGAGCTGACCTGTTGTGTACATGAATTAGAGTAACGGTCGGCTGTTGCATTATAGAAATAAACAAAACAGGTGAAAGGGCGATGTCAGGCGGATGCTACGCGCAAGCCGTAATGGAGAACGGATGCAAGCAGATAGTTCAGAGGAGCAGCGATGACTGAAGTAGCGACAGTAAAGAGATAAAGATGTAATAGTGCGGCACAGAAGGAGTAAAGAGTCATTAAGAGAAGGGGGACTCCTAAGACGAAAAGCCCTTGACTTCACCTATTTAGAAGAGCTCTGGGTCTACGTCGCTGCACACAGGTAAGTTGTGCTCCATACAGGGGTAAATAAGGCTCATGTACAAAGTCAACAGCTGTGCAAGAGTAGAGAAGGCACGAAGCCGGCTTAGCACACATTATCTCTTGGAAACAGATTTTGCAAGTGATAAGGTGATCATTCCATGGTAAATCCAAAGAGATGAAACCCCAAGGATATTGAGAGACGATGAGGGATTGGGTTATATATTATTGAAAATTAAAGGATACTCCTGAAGATGTTGAAGGGTCGAAAGGTGCAGGAACTGAGTTTTCGATGCATTCAAAACAAGGTTTCCTATACTCCCAATCAGAAATGTGAGCAAAGTCAGAAATTAGGCGTGCCACAGCCTCATCCCGTGATTGCTGACGAGCACTGTAATGGACGCTGTGTAACGCAGATGGAGAGGTGAAGAGTGGATCATCAGCGTATGAGCAGGTGGGGTTAAATATGCACCACAGGAAATTATTGATGAAAAGAAGGAAGAAACTTGGTGCAGGACAGAACCCAGACTATTCTTTGCTAGAGGCCTGGAAAAGAACGGCGGCTGCCTACAACAACAGTTATAGAACGACCAGAGAAAAGAAGGAATGAAAGCACAGGAAAAGGGACTGAAACCATAAGAGGGCAGTTTGAAAATTAAAAATTTGTGCTAGACTCAGTGAAAAGCCTTTGAGATGTCAAGCGCTATAACAAAACGTTTCCCGAAGTCACGAAAGGTGGATGATCAGGTGTCAGAAAGGAAGGTCAGTGGCGCAGTGTTCTAAGCGGTTCTCATATTGTCGACAGAAAAGGTCATGAAAGGAAAAGTTTTTCAGAAAAAAAAAAATGAAAATTGAATCGCAAACTTTAAACATACATTATATTAAATCGTTTGGACGATAGTTAGAAGGCTGGCACATACCGTGTGTGTGTGTGTGTGTGTGTGTGTGTGTGTGTGTGTGTGTGTGTGTGTGTGTGTGTGTGTGTGAGCATAGCATACATGTGTGGTTGCCTTTATGCGCGTGAGTGTGTGTGCATGTGTGGCCAATCATAGGCATTCTACTAGCCTTATTGCCACAAAATCTGACACATGGGCTACATTGGACCTTACTCCGAGACACATCTATGCACAACAGTGGTAAAATAAATGTTTTATGGTAGAAAAATGAAATGTGAAAGAGATGCTGCCGTGTTAAATGGTGACTGGCACTTCCATTCCACGCTTGCTGTAATGTACTTCTTGAATTCATCAACACAGACAAATTTTTTTCAACAAGACAAGTAATTATGACAAACACTCACCCCATGAGTATTTCCTATTTCCAAACAGACATAGCAATAAAACATATATGAGACAATATTGGGTGGGAACGAACATAATCTGTGTATTGCTGGCGCTAAGATGGAGAGGAGTGAGAAAAGAGTTATTGGCATTAGCATGTCGGCCAGTTTTGCAAACGTCACATCACTAAAATAATATACGTTGTACTGCATAATCAGCATGACGCTGACAATGAAACTGTTATTTTTTACAGTAAATCAGAGGCTGCATTTTCTTGATTATTTTAAAACTTTGATATCATGTAAGTTAACTGGAGTAACACTGAATACATCACCATAAACGTAGCCCACAGAACCAAATAATGTCGCGGCAATAAAGAAACATGTATGTGTAGAGGTGATACGTAATGTGTCACGAGGTAACTATTGTCAGTGAAGTGACCAAGCACTCCTAGCCTACTGAATACGTATTTTAACATTTGTTCTGATTAGTAAATTAGTGCCTTTAGCACTGTTTTTGCTCTTATACAGTTCACACAATACTGCACCATCAAATGAGATAAATACATAAATCATGGTTATCGGCATTACAGTTATTTTATATATCTCTCGAAAGCACAATAAATCATGATAATGTCAAAGGAGAGTCCCTACTTCATCAAACTGACGTTCCCTACCTCAAAATGACCATCGTGATGCATGCTGCCCATAAATTTTCGTGACGTGAAGGGAATGATAATTGTTGTTCTGAAGCTTAGGAATTTTTTTGGGTGCAGGTCAACTGTCGATCGTTTTATTTATTTTTTTTTTTCTGTGACGTGTTCCCCCATGGCTGCTCACGGTTGGTAATGTTACCCTTAATTATGTGGATAGCAGAGAATACGAGATGAGATATTATGATTACTGCAGGACAATTTATACTTTCGTGGAGAAAAGGTGGAAATCATTTGTAGGGGTATGATCAGTACGTTTCGATGTTATTTGCTGTTTTTTTTTTTTTTTTTTTTTTCCGGAGTAAGATTTTATTGTTTGCGCTATGATGTTATCATTAAAATATAATCAGAATGGAATTATGAAGAGTAAATTATTTGCACTCGCCATAACTATATTAGTTAATCAAGAAAAGAAAATCGGAGTTCACTCACGTATGGGGGCTCAGACCACCACCCGAATCACCTGTAGTTGTAAGGCTTACAGTGTTACCACACCAAAGACGGAGGGACTGCCTACTGAGATAGCACCTCTTTTATGAACGAGTGTAAATGTAAACAGCAGATATACTTTCCATTACATACAGACATTTCCCCAATCCTCATCTTCCCTTCTTTCCTTTATTATTTCCGTCCCCATTCATTTACAATGATATCCTTTTATTATCTTTAATTGATATGAATTACATTGCTGACAGAGGAACGTACATTATCTGACGAATACCCAGTGTATCTCAAAGAAGAAATGCATTATTAATACTGGACATCGATAAAGTTATGATGTTCCAAGTAAAATTTGTGCAAAGTACTTAATGTTCGAACAACGAAAGAATTCTTTATCAGTTTGGTCATTCAGCTACCAAGCACATTTGTTGTCTTTGCGAATGTCTTCCTTTCATCTGTGGATTATGACTGTCTATTTATCTCTCTACCTATCTATCTACCTATCTATCTATCTATCTGTCTATTATATATAATTGTGTGTGTGTGTGTGTGTGTGTGTGTGTGTGTGTGTGTGTGTGTGTGTGTGTGTTCTTACCTAATTCTTACCTAATTGTATCTTTACAGGAATGAGTCAAGCTCGTACTGTCCCGTGTCTTAAACCATATTTATCGTACATATCCTTAAATTTGTGAATTGTTTTGGCACACACTATTTCATTCGGTAGTGCATTCCATTGATCAATTGCTCTGTTTGGTAAACTGAATTTCCTTACGTCTTTATCACCTCTCTTCTTATGCAGTTTTTTGTAGTGTCCTTTTGCTGATGCTTCTCCATATGTTAAGTAATCATTTATGTCTATTTTCTCCTTCCCTGATATGCATTTATATAGCATTATCATGTCACCTCTTTTCCTTCTCTCCTGTAGTGTTGGTAGATTCAGTTTATTTAGTCTTTCTTCGTAGCTTAGGTCCCTTAAGCTTGGTATCCATCTTGTAGCGGCCCTTTGAACTTTTTCAATCTTGTCTATGTGCTTTTTGAGATGAGGACTCCAGACTACTGATGCATATTCCAGGGTTGGTCTAATGAATGATGTTATTATCCTTCTTAGCATGTCTTCATTTATGTATGTGAATGCTATTCTCATATTTGCAAGCAGTGTATACATGTTCCGTACCTTCTCGCTGATGTGGTCAGCCGGAGATAGTCTGTTATTGATAATCACACCCAGGTCTTTCTCTCTTTCTGATGTGTATAGGGTTTTATTTCCTAACTTATAATCCCAATCAGGTCTTTTTCCACTTTTACCAAACTTGATTACATGACACTTGTCCACATTGAATTCCATTTGCCATGAACTACTCCATTCATGAAGTTTATTTAATTCTTCTTGTAGCTCTTTACAAGAGTCTGTGTTAGTAATTCTCCTTTGTATTTTCGCATCATCTGCAAACATATTCAGATAGCTCTCATTTCCAGTGTTACTGTTTATATCATTTATATACACTAAAAACATGATTGGTGCCAGCACTGAACCCTGTGGTACTCCACTAGTCACTTCTTTCCATGATGAGTAGTTTCCTCTTAGTACTGTCTTCATTTCTCTTTTTATGAGAAAGTCTTGCATCCAACAAAACAGTTTGCCTCGAATTCCTCCTTGATGGTACAGTTTCCATAAAAGTCTTTGGTGTGGTACTGTGTCAAAAGCTTTCTTGAAATCTAAATAGATACTGTCCACCCATCCTTCCCTTTCCTGTATTGTGTTTGTTACTCTGTCATAGTAGCTCAACAGATTAGTAACACATGATTTTCCTTTTCTGAAACCAAACTGTCTTTCTGTTATCATACTGTGTTCTTCTAGATGATTTACCCAAGCTTTTCTTATAATTTTTTCTAATACCTTGCTTACAACACTGGTCAGTGATACTGGTCGGTAGTTGAGTGGATTTTGTCTATTCCCTTTCTTGAATAAGGGGACAATATTTGCTTTTTTCCAAGTATCAGGTAGTTTACCTTGACTCAAGGATTTCTTGAAAATTAAAAATAATGGTTTAATTAACTCCTTTGCACATTCTCGTAATACCCAACATGAAATTTCATCAGGACCACTTGCTTTTCCTCTGTCTAATCTACTTAACTCCTCCTGTATTACCTTTTCTGCTATTTGTATATCTGGTAGTATGTGTGGACATGCGTGTTCCACATAGTCCCTCTCAAAATTTTTTCCTTCTGTAAAAACTAATTTAGTGCTTCACAAATATCTTTCTCTTGTGTATAAGTGATTCCCTCGTCCGTAATGGATTGTATTATATCTTTTACTTTAGTTTTGCTTCTGATATAGCTGTAAAACAGCTTTGGTTGATCACTACTTTTATTTATTATATCCTCCTCAAACTGTTTTTGGGCTTCCCTCCTTATTCTTGTATAGTCGTTTCTTGCCTGTTTGTAATTATTATACCCCCTTTCACTATTGTGTCTTCTGTATCTATTCCACAACAAATCTCTTCTTTCTTTTGATTTTTTACATTCTGTATTGAACCATTTCTGTATTTTCTTATCTGCTTCTTTGTGCTGTGGGATGTACTTCTGGACTCCTATTTCATAAAATTCACAAAAATTTTTATATACAGCATTTAAATCTTGTCCTCTAAGCTCATTTTCCCAATCAACTTCTAAGAAATACTTCTTTAGGTCTTGATAATTTCCCTTTTTATAGTTTAGGCTCTTTTTGTAACTATCATTGCTGTTTACTATGTCATATGCTATCCTGAAGTTACAATTTAGTACTGCATGATCGCTTTTGCCGAGTGGAGGGTGATATATTAAACTGTCAATATCATTTTCTTGCCTTGTAATTATTAGATCTAGCACTGAAGGTACATCATGTCCTCTTTTTCTGGTGGTTTCCCTCACATGTTGCGTTAAGAAAAGCTCTTGTACGAGATCCAGGAGCTTTTGATTTCAACAGCTTTCTTGGCTATTTATATCTAGAGTATTCCAATTTATATTTGTATTGAAGTCCCCAGTTAGTATAATTCTTTCCGATTTCTCTTTCATTTTATGTAGCAATGATCTTACACTCTGAATTGTACTCTCTGCCAGGTCCTCATATTCGTCTCTTTCCCATGTGTTTGACCTGGATGGCATGTACAAATTGGCTACAATTACTTTACCTTCAGATGTGTCGATCTCTACTGCAATCAGTTCTACTTGTGCTGGTATATCTAGTTTTACTTCCTTGACTTTTAGATTTTTCTTAGTTAATATTATAATTCCTCCTCCTTTTTTTAAATTTCTGTCTCTTCTCCATATATTGTATTCCTCTAAGTTTAGTATGTCATTTGATATCCTTGGTATTAATTTTGTTTCAGTTAGGCATATTATTTGTGGTTCATTTTCTCTGACATAATCATTCATCTCTAGTAATTTAGATACCTTTCCATCCACATTTGAGTACATCAACTTTATCATCTTGTTTATATACTCATCATGACATGGTTCTACTAACTTCCTCGTTTTTCTTCCATCCTGTTTGTGTACCACTTTCGTACCTGCAATCCTATTACTTTGTAAAAAAATTTCTTCTCCTCTTCTGATCTTCCCTCATTTTTTGTTTTTGCTTCCTCCCTTTTCTCTTTCAGTAATTCCAGTTCCTCTTGTGTTAGGCATCTTTTTATCCATACATTTTTGAACTCCTCTTTTTGCTTAAGATTCTTTGCATTTTTTAGTATCTCTTCCACGGTGTTTACACTCTGGAAAGTCACCTTTAGAGGTCTTGTCTTGCTTTTCTCGTATTTCCCTAACCTTTTGTGTTCCTCTATGTCTTTACTACAGATTTCCTCTGATACTTCTTTCAGTAAGCTCATTACATTTGCCATCTCCTTTTTGTCTCTTGTGATCTTGTTTTTAACTTCTTCCTCTTCTATACCAGTGATTACTATTGATTTGTTTATCTCTACTGAATCTCTGACTAACTTTGGATTGTTTTGGATTATTCTTTTTACCTCCTTTTTAATGCTTTTTTCCTCCACCCTTGTTTCTAAGTCTTTCTTTACTTTCGCCATTTCAGCATACGTGGTTTCTACATCATTTTTGTAGCTTTGCACAGTTTCATTTACTTGTGTTATCTTCTCCTCAATATCACTGCTCTGGTCAATAAGACTGCTAACTTGCCTAATTGTCTCTGTGTCATTTTTGAACTCTTCCATAACACTCTCGTGATTGACCACTGTACTTGCCATTTCACTCATTTTCTTCCTAAGTGTACTCAATTCCACGGTTAGTTCATTGATGGTTGTGTCATTCTTATTGGCCTCCCTTCCTAGTTTTTCTATTTCTTCCTTTTGCAAGTGCATCTGCTTCTTTATTTCATCAATTTCATTTTTGAAAGCCATTTCTAGTTTGTTTACACGTTCAACCAGTCTATTGTGGGTCTCTACTTCAACCAGTTCTTGGTAGAAATCATCATTTTGCTTTTTACCTTTATCCCTTTTCTTTTCCAAATTTGTTTTACTGAAGTATGTATCCATTTTGCAATACTTAAAGTGCAAAGCATATACTTACAATCTCCATCTTGTTGTAGTCTAAACAAACCTCAGAGATGACTCAGCGTATTCTTTCGTCTTGGTTCTATTTCCTGTTTTTACAAGTCTTGTTGAAACTTATTATTTTTTTCCTTTTTATAATGAACAATCATTTAGTCTAACCTGGTACTGAGCTTGACTCATACAAAGATACTATTTAGGTAATGCCACTGGCCGTGATGATTTGGTACGGAGTGCCAGTGTCACACGTCCGCCTAGATTGAATCCCTGTGTGTGTGTGTGTATGTGTGTGTGTGTTATCCTTTGTATTTCTAATAGAGAAGGCAGCAAGTGAGAGCAGGTCCGACATCCTGGGTGAAGGAGAGGGCTGCTGCCACCATGTGAGGGGGACACAGGAGGGTTTGAGGGGGGTTGGCATCCCATTTTGTCCCTTGTAGTCCCCCCGTCAATGACGCGGTGCCGCTCACACACCGCTGGAGGTCCATCTGTCAGTGATGTAATATTTTAGAAACATGACAATTAACCATTCGAGCAGAAATCCTCACGATAATCAACTCATAAAGGCAGCTGGGGAAAATAACATCACATTAAAAGTCCTCTAGACTATTATTCAAAATCTGCCTTCGTAATGGCGTGATTAACAATTTTAAAACAAAAGTGAAAAAAAAATCCGAAAATAATTTTGCGAGATTTTTTGTTGGTGGTCGGTGGTGAAGACCATCATCCACTCGCTTGACGTAGTGCTTCCTACTTCTTCCTTCACCTTTATAATTCTCTTCCTGTGTCTGACCTTCTCTCTTCCTGTTTCTCCTACCTTTCATATCAGTTTTTATTACTCATTTTCATTTCAGGTGGCTGCACAATGAGTGACAAGGCTAAATGGTTTCCTGTAAGGCAGGAAACTATTTACAACACTGGGTGGCAACCATATAACCAACCCATACTAGTTCCCTACGTGTCAACAAGTGCGTTGGCGAAGGGGTAGTGCCCCTCCACATAAAACAACGAACTCAAAGACAAACGACCATCCCTTACGGGATTAAGGCGTCTGGCTATAGACAGATTTTTAAAATAACTTTAAAACTCAAAATTTTAAACACTCACAGTCAGCTGGTGATAAGTGGTGATATGTTGCATAGCAAAGACAATAAAATAAATTCCAAAACGACTTTGTTACATATGTTTCTTTATGAAATTGTTTCAATGTATTTTTTTTTGTGTGTGTCCGACTCTGGGTAAAGGCTTCAGGGCCTATCTCCAAGGCATATTCCCAAGGCCTAGTAGTCTTCCTGCATTTCCACGTCACCACTTCGGCGCTAACACCCACCGTCCATATTGAATACATGCTAGGACTGTCTCGTACACGGACTGGTGTATTAGCGGGGGTGTTTTTACGACATGTCGGTGAGCCTTCTGGTAGATTAGTAAAGTCTACTGTTTATGAAATTCAGATCCATACACTGTTCCCTGCTCCGCGGGGATCTGAACCGCAGTCCATTAGAAGTGCAAGCTGCCTCTTAACCCGTCACGTCCCGAACTATTTCGCACCTCTGACACCCCCCAATCCCGAAGTATTTTCGAAAAAAAAATTTGGGCTAAAACCTCCACTTTTGGTGAGAAACATCGAAAATTCATAGAGAAATCGCTCACCTGAGGTTTAAAATACTCAATCCAGGTAGCAATACCTCCTTACCTTACTGGGTTTTCTAGCAGGCTGGCACCAAAGAAAACGAGTTCTATGGGAGGGTAACTATTTCACACCACTCATAAACTGTATTTATTTATTTACTTGGTATGAATTTATATGTAGTATGAGAGTATATTGGTTTTCAAACAGTAATATAGGCATTATAAGCATTGTTTCACCCACTAACTCATCACCATACCTGACTTTTTTTTGCCACATTACCTGATCATCATTTCTGACTGTTTCTTCCTTTAATGCTATGTAAACTTTGTCCTCCAGATTGTCATCGATTGGGGAATCACTCTGGCCCTGAATGTCTTTATTGGCCAGGTCACTGGTGACAGGTGAATTGCCGAGACAATGGCGTGTGGGGGGGGGGAGGTTATGCGGTGTAAGGCATTGTCCCTGCTTGGCATCTTGTAGAGGAATAGAGGAAGGTGTCCCGTGCATATGTACGAAAAATCATGCGCGAAAATTGAAAATTGTGCAAATTATGAACCTTGCAATTGCGCAACATACCAGTACAACGTCGGGACTGGCAAATGCAAAATGTTGCAACGTACCCATACGTCGACGGGACGCCTCGGGTTAACGAGGCATTGTCTTATTCCACTGATGTGGTGGACTCAGCAGCCATGTTATCTATTCCAAAAAATGAAAGGTCAGTTTCCTAAACATCAGGTTCCTTGATGAAACCCTGAGTGCAGTCCCACAGTGAGTGCCAAAAGACTCGCCTTCTCTCAGATTTGTCGCCACTGTGGGGATCCTTGGTATTTGGTGGCATATCTGAGGGCGCAAACACATGTACACCAGTTTTAAAGGAGGCCAGGCGTTCATCCTGGAAGAGTAATGTGTCCTCCATCAACTCGAGGACTTCCCTCACTCAGGTGTGGAACCGGATGAGGAAAATTTCAGGAAAATTTGCCATTCCCTCTCCCACTGTTTTATCTGCAGCAGGTGGGACTGTGGCTGATCCTTTTGCTGTTGCAGAATTGCTTGTCGGTTATTTTTCTAGTGTGATCGCCCTCTACCTACACAGATCAATTGCCCTCGGGAGCAGGGGGGTGGTTGCTTTCTCAGGCAGAGGAACTCCTTGAGAGTGAAATGGCTGGGAAGCATGCCGGCACGTGACTGGCTACAGCATAGCTGGGTCTTTCGGGTGTGGGCAATCAGGCAAGTTAGCTGCCTACTGCGACTGCAACACAATGGCGAGGTGTTCAGGAAGTTAGCCAAAGAAACCTTGATGGACTCTGAAAGAACAATAATGGCCCCCAGTCCCATGCAGCCCTTAAATGGGCAGGGGGTGCTAAGAATCTCATGGTTGCCTCAATTACAATCTAATTCCTTTGTTAATGCAAAAAATACAATTAAAATTGGTAACTGGAATGTGAGAACGCTAAATCATGACGGTAAAATCGATGAGTTAGTGAAGGTTTTTCAAAATTACGGACTTGATATTTGTGCTCTGACAGAAACTAGATTAACTGGAGTCGATAAGTTGGATTTGGAGGATGGTATACGTTTATTGATATCTGGCCGACAGGATGGAATGCATTATCAGCGAGTAGGATTGTTGCTGGGTTGTAAGGCAAATAAGGCTTTATGTGAGTGGGATCCTATAGATGAGCGATTGTTATACGCAAGGTTTAAATCAAATCATGGCAACAGCAGTCTGTTTGTGTGTTATGCACCTACTAATGATGCACTCGATGAAAGGAAAGACACATTTTATGGAAAGTTGCAAGAAGGAGTAGGAAGGGTACCTAGACATGATGTTTTGATCTGTGTTGGAGACTTTAATGCAGTAATGGGCTGTTCAAAATGAGGGATTTGAGGCATGTATGGGTAAGATGGGAGTTGGTAGTAGGATGAGTGAAAACGGAGTGAGGTTTGGAAGCTTCTGTCTAGCAAATGACTTAGTCATCGGGGGCACACTCTTTCAGCATTGCAATATACACAAGACAACTTGGGTGTCGCCGTGTGGAAAATATAAAAATCAGATTGATCACATCGCTATCAGTAGGAGGCATAGAAGTTCTCTGCTAGATGTTCATGTTAAACGAGGAGCGGATATTGGTAGTGACCATCAACTCAGCATTGCAAAAATAAGGTTTAAACTTAAAAATCAGAAGAAGGAAAAATCTGGTGTTGGTAGATACGATATTGTTAAGCTTAGAAGGGAAGGAGAAGAAAAGGAGGAATTCAGATTAGAATGCAGAAATAGGTTTTTGGTGTTGGAAACGTTGGAAGAGGGGGAGAAAAGTGTAGATGAGATGTGGGAGGATGTGAACAAAGTTTTGCATGAGACTGCTGAATGTACGATTGGAAGGAGACATAGATTTAGGAGAAAGAAATGGATATCAGAGGAAACGTGGGATATGATAAAAAAGAGAGGTGAGGCTAAATTGAGGAGTGAGATGCAATGCGTTGATGAACGAGAGATTGAATTAACAAGAGCTGCGTACTGGAGTTTGAATTCAGAAGTAAGAAGGTTAGCTAGGAGAGATAAAAGAAGATGTGTGGATGAAAAGGTTGCAGAGACTGAAATCTTAATAAACAAAAATGATGGACAGAGTCAAAGAATAGCATATGAATCGATTTGAGAACTGAGTGGTAATGCAGGTAAACGCAAGGAAATACCAGTTAGAGACAGGGAAGGAAATTTATTGACCAAAGATGGAGATATTAAAAATAGATGGAAAGAGCATTTTGAGACAGTTCTTAATAGACCAATACCACCAGAAGAGGATATACCGTCTGCTCAGGAAGATTTAAATATAGAAACAGGAGAGTTGAGGCTTGCAGAAGTGGAGAAAGCAGTAAAACAGTTAAAAAATAATAAGGCACCAGGTTTATTTCCGGAAATGTTTAAAGTGGAGGGGGATAGATTAATAATGATTTTGACCAAGCTATTCAATAAGATATGGGTGACTGGGTTACTAACATCAGTTTGGAAGAATGGTGTAATTGTTAAAGTTCCGAAGAAGGGAGACCTGAGTGAATGTGGTAATTGGAGGGGAATCTCTTTGTCACCGATAGCTTTGAAAGTTTTCAGTAGAGTGTTGTTAAATAGGTTGGAGCCGGTGGTTGAGGGTATTCTGAGGGATGAACAGGCTGGTTTTAGAAAGGGACGTGGTTGCAATGATCAGATCTTTATCGTTAGACATTTGATGCAGCAAGTTAATGAAATGAGAGTACCGTTAAGTCTTTGTTTTGTTGATTTTGAAAAGGCTTTTGATAGTGTTTCGAGAGAGACTATGGGGAAGATCATGAGACATTATGGAATACCAGAGGAGTTTGTGAGGGTCATTATGAACATGCATGAGGACACATTTTGTAAAGTGATGGTTGATGGTTGTCTGAGTGATTCGTTTGAAGTCAAGTCCGGAGTAATTCAAGGTGGTGTTCTATCGCCTTTACTATTTATATTGGTCATTGATTACATTATGAAACGCGTTGGAACAGAAACCGGTGCAGGTATACTTTGGGGAGAGAACAGGAAACTTTTGGATGTAGATTATGCAGATGACATAGTTTTGATTTGTGATGGGCCAGAGGAGATGCAGAGAGTGTTGGACTGTTTGGTGAGTGAAGGCCGCAAGGTGGGTTTGGTTATTAATTGTGGAAAAACTGAAATAATCAATATGAATATGGAAAATGCGCAGGAATGTGTAATTGGAGGTATGGTTGTAAAGCAAGTTGATAGGTTTAAATATTTAGGTACTTATTTAGCCAAGGATGGTTTTTTGAACTTTGAATTCGAGGAAAGGTTAAAGAAGGCTAATCAGGCAATGGGAATGCTTAAAAATATTTGGAATAATAACAATTTTTCTGTGCATACAAAAATCAAATTTTATAAGGTAATGGTTAGGAGTATCTTTATTTATGGACACGAGTCTTGGTACAGCACAGTGACTATGGAAAATAAATTCTTGGTGTTTGAAAACAAAGCACTTAGAAGAATATTAGGAGTTAAGTGGTGGGAAAGGATACCAAATAGTAGAATTAGAGAAATAACGGGAGTGCTGCCGGTCGATGAATATGTTAGGTTCTCACGATGGAAGTGGCTAGGACATGTGTATAGGAGACAGGGAATAGTACGAGGTACACCAGGGTGGGTGGCACTTGGTAGGAGAGATAGAGGAAGGCCAAAAGAGACGTGGGTGAGGACAATGAGACGGGAAGCTGGAGATGAGTGTTGGGGAGATCTTGAGGAGTTAGCACAAGATAGGATGTGGTGGTGTGAGTTCATCGAGGCCCTATGCATCCCCAAGGGTGCCACAGGAAATGATTGATTGATTTATTGTATCACAAAAATATACAGACTCACCTTTGTCATGCCTCCGTCAGCACGTACAGTCGCAGTTTTGCCTCTTTTGGGGGAGAGTCATAAATTGTCACCTTTTCTGTCTCTGAACTTCAGGCAGCTTTGTCGCAGTGCCATGATTCCTCTCCTGGTTGTGATGATTTTCTTTATGCCTTTGTACATCACCTATCTGATGAGTTCCTTTCGTTCTTGCTGTCATTGTTTAATAAGATCTGGTGTACTGGTGAGTTTCTGGCTTGTTGGGGTGTTGCTGTAGTTATTCCCATCCCCAAGCCACGAAATGATCATTTACAGGCGACAATATCAGCCCATTTTCTAACTTATTGTGTGTGTAAAGTCTTTGAAAAGACGGTCAATGGCCGGCTTGTGTGGTTTTTGAAGAGAGGTGACTTCTTATATCCTGTCCAGTATGTTTTCGTAAAATGGGGTTTACCTCTGATGCCCTGCTGTCCTTGGAAGTTGAGGTTTCTCCACAAACCAACACCAGTTCATGGTCTCCTTCAATCCGGAGAAGGCATATGACACTATCTGGCTTCATGGAATTTTACATTCTCTTCATGAGATTCATCTTCATGGAAGCTTGCATATTGTTATTCAGCAGTTTTTTCTAACTGTTTTTTAGGAGTCTGAGTGGGGAAGTGGGTACTTTCCAATGCCCTTGCACTTCTAGAGGGGTACTGCAGGGGAGTATTCTTAGTGTTAGTCTCTTTGCTGTGGCCATCAAAAGTTTAATCCATGTATAGTATTCCCAGATGGTGTACATGGCTCAATATGTGGATGAACTTTCAATTTCCGTCACTGCATCTCGAAAGTCTCTGGTTGAGAGGAAGTTCCAACTAGCTCTTAATAGAGTTTCTCATTGGGCTAAATCTCGTGGCTTCCATTTTTCCTCTACAAAGACAGTGGCTATGCATTTTTGTCGTTTTTTTGGGGCTCACTCAAACCCTGACCTGTATCTCTATGATTGCAGAATCTCCCGTGTGGCAGAGACTCAGTTTTGGGGTCATATATTTAGACAACTGACTTGGGTTCCACATATTCATTATCTTAAGGCAGCTTATATTAAGGCCTTGAGACTTCTGAGAGTTTTGGCTCATACCTTCTGAGAAGCTGACCATCAGACCCTCCTCCTCTTGCATAGCTCCCTTATTCTTTCTAAACTTGTATATACATGTGATGTCTACCACTCCTCTGCTACAGATACCCATCTCCAGATGTTAGATTCAGTTCATGATGCTGGTGTTTGTTTAGCAACTCAAGCATTCAGGTCATCGATTTTGAGCTTGCTGGTGGATGTCGATGCCCTTCCTTTCGATTTACGTCGCCAGTCGTTAATGATGAGGTGTTGGTATCATTTTCACTGGCTTCCAGACTCAATGCCTCGTGCCATAATCTCCCAGGATCCCCAGTCTTCTGTTTATGACACTCGTCATAAGCCCTTTGATTGCAGGGTCTGGCTTCTTATGTCAGCCATCTCGGTTCCTAGGCTGGCAGTTTGCATCAGATCCCGAAGGTGCATCTTTGGCTTCTCCCACGTGTGACATTCTGTAGGTCCGTTGTTGAAAAGAGCTCACCTCCCTCTCAGGTGTCCCTCTCTTTATTTTTAGAACATGTCTCTACTCTTCAGGTCTCTGTCCCAGTTCATACTGATGGTTCGAAGACATGTACTGGAGTGGGCTTTGGTGTCGTCTTCACTTCCTTCAGTTGGGGTGATGACCTTCCTGGTGTGGCTTCATTTTTTATGGAGGAACTGTGCAATTTTATATGCTCTCGAAATCATATTTACTCTCCCTCAGTCAATTTTTGTAATTTTTAGTGATACCCACAGTGCTCTGTGTACACTGGAGTCTTTTAATTCATCTCATCCACTTGTTTTAGTAATTTTAGAGTGGCCTTTTCTTCTTCGACGTCATGGCATTCATGTGGAGTTTTGTTGGGTTTCCGGCCTTGTGGGGGTGTCCAGGAATAAGTAGACTGATCTGCTAGCTAAGGTAGTATCGGCTCATCCTTCTGATACTGTGAGATTTTATCCTTCGCATTGGCTGCCTGCATATGATTTTCTCCCTTTTGCTGCAGGATGGATTCGGCATTGTTGGCAAGACCGCTGGGATGAGGTGAGGGGTAACAAGATGAGTGCTATTTATTGCAAGATGGGTTTCTTCACTTACTGAGGGTCGTCTCGCCTGTAGAAGATGGCTTTATGCTGGTTGCAAATTGACCACACCAGTTTCTCGTGGAGTTTTAGTGGAGGGTAATCCTCTTACGTCTGTGAGGATTGCTTGATCCATCTAACTGTTTGGCACTTGCTGGTGGAATGCCCTGTGCTTGGCGATTTACACCGTCGGCACCTCTCTGAGCACCAGGCGGGTAATGACTCGTACCATCTTTCATCGGTGCCTTGGGAGGTTGACTGTTATATGGGAAGGAGAACCTCAGTTTTGTACAGGCATCTGGACTGCTTCATAAGGTTTAGTACTCGGCATTTTGTTTTTGGCGTTTAGTTCTTCTTTTTTATGTTTTTTAGTGATTTTAGTGTTTCTATGTGTTTTTTGTTTATATTTTTTCCTCGCCCAGACGAAGTCCGGCGAGGTATTTTTTTGGTCGAGTTTGTTTCTTTGTTTCATTGTTTGTTAACATTACGGAAAAAAGGTTGAATGAAATTACATGTAACTTTCAGGAACTGGTCCCAAAACAAAGTGTTTAAATTTTGGAGGTAATCAAGTGACCCTGAAAGGTCAAAATGAAGGTCAGTGATTTTCAAAGGACTATAACTTGAAACTGGTTGAAAATTGAAATACTTAATACTATCAGCATACAGGAACTCCCGTCTGGGATTTCATTTGGCACCAAGATCTTTGATCTTGACTGACCATGAAAGGTCAAACTCAAGGTCACTGATATTCAGGGGGCTATAACTTGAAACTGGTTGCAGATAGATATTAACTATTATCAACATATACACAGTCCCAGATAGGCTTTTAATTGGTACCATGACCTTTTGATCTTAAGTGAACTTCAAAAGTCAAACGCAAGATCACGGATTTTCAGGGGCTATAACTTGAAAACAGGTGAAAATAAAATAACTGTTGTCGGGTGAGGTTTGTTGAGCCTGGCACCACTTACTGCTGTACATGTATTTTAGATTTTTGTCTGTTTTACATTGTGTTGTCTTTTGCTTTGATGTCCTGCGTCACGATCCTGGCAGTTGCGCAGCCATTGTTTCATTTCATTTAATCTCTCTCTCTCTCTCTCTCTCTCTCTCTCTCTCTCTCTCTCTCTCTCTCTCTCAACCGTAGAACTGCATCTTGTTTGTACTGCTGCCATTCTGGTCATTGTTCTAAACTCTGCCTACATTCCTCCTCCATTACGGCGGGCAGGCAGCACCATACGAGTATATACCATACAGTTTCATCCCTTTTTCTCTTCAACTATCTGGTGCTACAACTACTGCTTCTCTCAGACCTTCATATTTGTAACTGGTTGTCATTGGAACTTTCTTACTTAGTCTGTCTTTTCCACTGTCCATGAACTTTATTATTTCAAATCCAGTGTCCCCAGACATCTCATAATAAAAAATCCGGAATTTGACTTTTTTTCTTGCTCATCTGCATTTGGAATGAATGAGTTTTCAGGTTCGGTACTTTTTTTTTTTTCATTAAAAATGGAAAGAAAATGGGCGAAATCCCTGCCTAGTGAAAGAATACATGCTATCTTCATTAACGTTTTAGGGGCAGGACCTCACCTAGATATTATGTTCTAGGAACCCCTAGACGATTTTATTCAGACGACCAACCGTTTCCCACTAAGGAGTCAAGCTGAACTCTTTATTTTCCCCAATCTTGCATATCATTCAATTCTGTCTGTGGTTGTAACCCAGTAGCTTTCTGCTGGGGAAGTGATCTCCCGGCAGTGGTAGGCAGAAGCGAGTAGGGTTGTTGAAGTACTGTTCGTCGGCCCACACGCCCATCACAGGGAAAACTTGGTTGTAACCTGTAACATACCTTCTGCTGGGAAGTGATCTCCCGGCAGTGGTAGGCGAAGCGAGTAGGGTTGTTGAAGTACTGTTCGTCGGCCCACACGCCCATCACAGGGAAAGGCTGCGAAACAGAACAAAACGACAGTGTGTTATAACAAGCAATGATGTATTGATGGAGGGAGGGAGGGAGGCAATACAGATATAATTCTGGTAATGCTATATATATATATATATATATATATATATATATATAAAAGCATTTACCCGAATTGATTTAGAGAAATAGACTGAGGATGGTTTGGATATGGAGAGGATGCAGAATGAAAGACTGACTAAGAGGGTATGTAGGTGAGATGAGTGGGAGAGAGGGTAGACCGAGGATGAGGTGGAGGGATGGAGTTGGAGAGGTATATGAGGGAGGGGTGAGTTGGGGGATGGGAGTCAATGGTGGGTGACAGATTGACTTGGAGGCGTTTTGTCTGCGGCCACCCTTTGCGGGATTAGGGGCGTCGGGCTATAGATAGATAGACAGATTAACTGAATTTTATATATATATATATATATATATATATATTTAATTGAGAATACTAAAAATATATATATAAATAGTTCATAGTATATATTGTTACGGAACAGAGAAGATAATGTACACTTTAGGTGAGAATACTAAAAATCATTACTGTCCTGCCGGGTTCCAGGTTCAACAAAAGAGTTAGGTAAAATCACAAGTTAAAGTTTAATGCTCAAACTAACAACTAAACATTCAGGACTCATAAGGATAATGTAATGGCAAAAAAACAGGTTAAATATATGGTTAACTGGAATAGCCTCTATTAACACGAAATTAGCAAAGAGTAAATTTTATCTAAGTCAGCCCTGATAAAATGACAATACCAGATAATACTCAGTGAATGCAGGATATATTATTACAGATACAAATAATATTATTAATAAGGGCTGATGACCCAAAACACATGAATCACAAAAACCTTATTAGGCCTAAGAATTAACACCTTACGCTACACAGTACAGGAACAAAATGCAATAACACTTATACTCAAATTACACAGTTGCTAGATGGTTGAAGACTTCCTGAGCACTCACAATAATAACAACTGTACAGGGGGAGGACAGAGATGTGAACAAAATGAGGAGTAGATCTAAGTGGCAACAATGAAGAGACTGAGCTCATTATATAGGGGCCGGCAGAGCCCGACACAACTGGCTGCAAGAAGGACGCGCAAATGAAGCCATGGGGACAAAGAGTTGACAATCCTGCTCTGAACAACAGAAAGAACGACCCACCCCACTACAAGGGTAGAAGGGGGAGTGAGGTAGAACACGCCTCGTGAGTCAAACATGCAGCATACTGTACGCTAAAATTACACAAAGGATGATGAAATCATAGGCTATGTAACATCTCCCCACAAAGAAAAAGAAATTTACAAAGGAAATTTCTTATTACTCTAAAACAATCTGTCTAAAGTCTAGATAAGCAATCTGCAATAACATTTTTCTTTCCCCTTGACATGTATGTCTAATGAATACTCCTGAAGAAGTAGACTCCATCTTGTCAATCTCTGCTTTTATCTTTAAACTTACTAAGGAATTTCAGTGGGTTATGATTGGTATAAATGACTATGGGGTCAAAACCAGAACACAAATAAAATGAAAAAATGCTGTAAACCCAAAATCAAGGCCAAAAAGCTCTTTCTCAATAGTTGAGTAGTTCTTTCCAAGGTGGAGGTTAACTTCTTACTGTAATAAGATACAGGGTGTTCAATACCCTGATCCATCCTCTTGCAGCAAAACAGCCCCCAGCTCCTGTGATCACTTGCATCAAACAGCTTGATCTTAAAAGGCTTAGCAAAATTTGGAGAAGTAGCAGAGCACTGGCTGACTTAATAGGATAGCTTTAAGTTTGTTGAAAGAGGATTCACAGTTATCGGTCCAGACAAATTTAACTCCCTTTTTCAGCAGGGTCTGCAAGTGGGTGATACAAGAATTGAAAAGTTAAGAACAAATCTCCGGTAATAACCTACCATTTCCCAAAAATCTTTGTAGCTCTTTCCTACTTTTAGGTCTGGGAAGATCACTTATAACCTGAACCTTAGCTCCTGGTGGTTCGCAACATGTCCATCATCAATTACGTACCCAAGGTGCACTGAGACTTTAAGCTTGACCAAACTCACACTTTTGATAAATTAGGCTACAAGATTAGTTTCCTGAACCAAACGCTCAAGAAATTTACCGTGACATGACATAGGTGATCTTTCCAGTTGTCACTGAAGATTAATACATCGTCAATATAAAACAACACACCCTGCCAAACCCTCTGTTACAACATTCATGAGCTTCTGAAATGTGCTCTGGTGCATTCTTCATACCATATGTAACCATTACAGAACATGCAAAAGTCTTTCCTAGTGTTACAAAACATGTAGATCTCCCTAGCACGTATGAAGTCATAGGTACTTGCCAGTATCACTTTAACAAATCAAACTTACTTATGTACCCTAGCCTTTTTTCCAGTCTTGTCTATGCAATCTTCCACGCGAGTGGAGAGGGTAAGTGTCTTTGTTTTGGTTATCTCGATTAACACGACTGTAGTCGATGCAAAAGCCGCTGTGACCCCACCTGGCTTAGGAACAAGAGTGACAGGAGAACTCCCACTCGCTCTGGACAGGGCTCAATCATCTTGTGGTCCAACAGGTAGCCCAAGCTCCTTCTCGATGAGAGGAACTTTCTACTGAGTTCTACACGGTAAGGGAGGCAGTTTAATTGGCTTTGCATCTCCAACATCTCAGGCATCATTGCATCAACACAGTGGTTCTTCCTGGAGTGTCACGGGAGCAACACTTGCCTGTACTTTGCAGTAATGCAGAAAACTCCTGCCTTTCCTCGGGAGCTGAATGAAAGCTTAGTCACCTGGAGATCATTCATGATATCAGGATTCTTCCCCCAAACTATCACTCAGGCTCATGCTGCATGGGAGAACTTCACTTGCAGACTCGGGTGGATACAGCTCTTACAGTGCAGACCTGGGTTATTTTCTGTCCCGCCTGTGATATAACTTTATCATTGTTAATGTGACAAAGTGTGCTTGTTCTTTCTATGATCTGGTGAACATGGCGATGACATTAGTTGACATCACTGAGTTTCTTCTCCACAAAATAAGGACCACTCAAACTTGGCTTGAAGAGAGTTGCCCATGCACTGGTAGCAGAATCAAAACCTGAGTCTCATGGCTGAAAGTGGCGTAACCTGGACTTCTTATCATACCAAGTCTTCATCTTCTCCTGAGCAGCTCCTAAATTCTCTCTCTCGCCAGCTGTAAAGCAAATTGTTGGACAGCCGTTCTTTTGAACTTCATCACATACCTCCAGCAGGTTGACGTCATCTTCCTCCGACAGCCAGCATTCCTTGAAGTAGCTTAAGGGGTCCTCTTACTAGTCATGGCCAAACAATATAGTTCAAAAAGGTGAGAAGCCCAGTGATTCATTTGGAGATTCTCTTG
Source organism: Coenobita brevimanus (assembly GCF_032717465.1). NCBI lineage: Eukaryota > Metazoa > Arthropoda > Malacostraca > Decapoda > Coenobitidae > Coenobita > Coenobita brevimanus. The sequence goes on from NC_137066.1 coordinate 9,754,154, forward strand.
CGGCAAATACAACAAATGGAAGACCTTTATCCCAGTCTTTCTGATGTTCCAAACAGTATTTCTTGAGCATCGATTTGAGTGTTTGATGATATCTCTCCAACGCTCCTTGGGTCTGGGGATGGTAAGCTGAAGACGTGATCTGGGTGATGCCCAACTCTTTCAGAGACTGCTTGAAAACAACTGACATGAAATTACTTCCCCGGTCGGACTGTACCTCCTTGGGCAGACCAAACTTTGTGAAGAACCCTAGCATTTCCTTAACCACGTTCTTTGCTGAGATATTTCTAAGTGGAATGGGCTTCAGGATAACTAGTAGCCATATCAATCAGGGTCAACACATAAGAAAATCCTGAAGAAGTCTTAGGAAGAGGGCCCACAATATCCACCAACACACGGGTAAATGGCGCCTCAAAAGGAGGAATTGGGACCTAGAGGTGCAACCTTTTCGGTCTGATTACACTTCCCCACAACGTGACAGGTGTGACAAGACTTACAATACCAGGAAACATCTCTGAAGATACCTGGCCAGTAGAAGTGTTTCAAAATGCGTGCCACGGTCTTCCTCACTAAAAGGTGTCCTGCCAAACTGGAATCATGAGCCACTCTAATGATATCCTGCCTACTAACACGAGGGATGACAACTTGATGTACAACCTCCCATTCACAGTCGGCTGATGCTGTTGGGGGTCTCCACTTCCTGATAAGTACTCCTGACTTTATATAATAACAAGTAGAAGCACCAGCTGACTCTTCCTCACTGCAAGCAGACTTAGCTAGACCTTTCAACTCACTGTCAGCATCCTGCAACTCAACCAACTCTTGACGAGACAAATTTTCAACACTACGGGGTACTGCCTCATATGGTGAGTGGTCCAAATTAGCAAGAAAAGTGTCAGCTAGGATAACATCATCATCATCATTATCCTCTAAGTCACCAGTAACTTTAAACTTAGCCCTAGTGACAGCACATGCAGAGAACACATCAGGGACATCACAATCCTGGGTCGCAGCCACTGGCTCACTAGACAACTGAGGAGCTGGACACACTTGACTTCCACCAATATCATTTCCAAGTAAGAAAGTTACACCTGACATTGGGAGTGTCTCAACCAACCCAACCATAACAGAACCATTAACAAAACCAGACTCTAAATTCACTCTGCACAGAGGGACAGAGAAGTAATTATTCCCTACACCTTGTAAGATTACAGTTTCATCGGAGGAATTAATATTAGAGCCTAGAACACTGGTCAGCATAAGGGATTGGCAAGCACCTGTATCACGATATATTTTAACTGATTTCCTGTCATTACTGTCCAGAGGACTGACAAAACCATCAGACAGGAAATTAGCACATGAACTCTTGACAGTGTCACCCACGTTACTGCTCAAAAGAGGAGCTCCATCATGAGAATTTAATTTACCCCTCAAAGCAGGTTCAGTTAACTCGGTTAAAGAATTCTGGGAACTCTCAAGGGTGGACACTAGACCAATTGACTGAATATTTAAAGACTCCTTTTTGTTCACATCACGCTGTCTCCTGAAACATTTCTCCGTAGTATGACCAAGCTTACTACAATAAGTACATTTACTTTTCTGAAATCTAGAGGTGGAGCTGGTATTTACTTCCTGAGAAACATCATCTTTATTCTCTTTCCTGTTACCTGTACTCTGAGTAGAGGCAACGTACTTACTTTCAGCTTTCCTTTTTTCTCTAGAATATCTCTTGTGAGTTATCTATTCTTTTCTCATCAAGATATAGGCTTACATCTTTAATACACCTTTTGAAGTCCTCCAGCAAAATCATCTGCTTAAATTTATCAAAATCAGAATCCACATTCTTAGAATTTAACCACTGCTCTAACAGATCTTCTTTGATTTTTGCATACTCAACATTGGATTGCTTATCTCGCTTATAAATTGTCCTAAATTTTATTCTATAGGCTTCAGGACCAAGCTCATAGGCCTTAAAAATCAAGCTCTTAACTACATCATAATTATCAGATTGATCCTGAGGCAAAGATGCATAAGTTACTTGAGCTTTACCGGTGAGAACAGTTTGAAGGAGTACTGGCCAATACTTTTTGGGCCAATTAAAACCTGTAGCTACCCTCTCAAACAACTGAAAATACTTTGTTAAATCAGATTCATTAAAAAGAGGGACAAGTTTAACATTTTTAGCCACATCAAAATCATCAGAGCTAGATGATCCAGTTCCACCTTGTTTCATGCGATACTCATGGTCTGCCTGAATCCTAGCTAGTTTAATTTGTGCCTGAGCCTGTGCCTGTGCCTGCTGAATGCGAGCATTTGCCTGAAATTCAGCTTCCTGAATACGAGCCTGAGACTCCGCCTCCTTAGCCTGAGACTCAGCCTCCTTAGCACGAGCCTGAAACTCAGCTTCCTTAACACGAGCCTCTTGCAGAGCTAGCTGTAACTTAGCTATTTCAATCTGCGTTTGCTCATTTGGAGGAGTTACATTAAACAAGCTTTTATTAATCATGCCAACAATTTGATCATTAGAATGATGAGAGTGAACTGCAATTCCTAATTGTTGAGTAACAAGCTTAAGTTCATTCTTTGTTCTGTTTTCTACATCACACACTGTTTGCACATTTGACAAAAAATCTTTGGCTTCATCAAGTGTAGTAATAGTAGACATCATGAATAAATCACAGTCACAAAATATCAAGCAATATCCTTATGATAATATCCTGAATATCCTGATAAGAGGTCACCAAATTTATGTTACGGAACAGAGAAGATAATGTACACTTTAAGTGAGAATACTAAAAATCATTACTGTCCCGTCAAGTTCCAGGTTCAAAACAAAAGAGTTAGGTAAAATTACAAGTTAAAGTTTAATGCTCAAACTAACAACAAAACATTCAGGACTCATAAGGATAATGTAATGGCAAAAAACAGGTTAAATATATGGTTAACTGCAATAGCCTCTATTAACACGAAATTAGCAAGAGTAAATTTATCTAAGTCAGCCTTGATAAAATGACAATACCAGATAATACTCAGTCAATGCAAGATATATTATTACAGATACAAAATATTATTAATAAGGGCTGACACCCAAAACACATGAATCACAAAAACCTTATTAGGCCTAAGAATTAACACCTTACGCTACACAGTACAAGAAAATTTGCAATAACACTTATACTCAAATTACACAGCTGCTGAATGGTTGGAGACTTCCTGAGCACTCACAATATTTACAACTGTACAGGGGAGGACAGAGATGTGAACAAAATGAGGAGTAGATCTAAGTGGCAACAATGCAGAGAATGAGCTCATTATATAGCCCGACACAACTTGCAAGAAGGACGCGCAAATGAAGCCATGGGGACAAAGAGTTGACAATCCTGCTCTGAACAACAGAAAGAACGACCCACCCCACTACAAGGGTAGAAGGGGGGAGTGAGGTAGAACACGCTCGTGATCAAACATGAAGCATACTGTACGTTAGAATTACACATAGGATGATGAAATCATAGGCTATGTAACTATATATATATATATATATATATATATATATATATATATATATATATATATATATATATATACATATATATATATATATATATATATATATATATATATATATATATATATATATATATATATATATATATATAAAGTCAAGAGTAATACTGATAAAGGCTATGTTTAAATTTATAGAAAGCAGGATTGTTAGCTCCATCATAACTACTTTTTAATGTATATTTTGGCAATCTCAAGACTGTTTAATTTAACTCAGTAAAGACCTCGCACACTAAAGGAGATGACGAAAGGTATAATTAAGCAATCTTATTCGAAAACCTTTCAGAGGTGAGAGAAATCATCGGAGAGGAGCCAGTATAAAACATAAAACCGTAATCTTAGTCAAGCGTTTAAGAAGGTACAAGTTCATGTAAGTTTTGTGCTGTCAAACTGAGTACTTTTTTTAAACGCAAGGAAGATGGAACCAAAGGACAGAAGGCAGCAAACCGTTCCTTCCTAGAAAAAAAAAAAAAAAAAAAAAAAAAGAGAGCCAAAATCAAGATCCATTCATTTCCACATGCCTGGACACACTGCGGTTGAAAGACTGGAGATCATAGGAAGCAGGAAATACAGACAGAGGGAAACAGTTCCAGAGATGACCTGTTGCATAAATGAAGGACCGGGAGTAACAGTCAACTCTTACTTAAGAGAGTTGGACAGAAATGGGATGAGAGTTTGTTGCTAGACGGATGGTATGCACCCATCATAGGAGTGGAGGGATGCAAGTTGACAGTTCAGAGAAACAGTGACCATTGAAGTTGCAATAGAAAAGAGATAAAGAGGCAACAGTGTGGCGAAGAGACAGAGGTTGAAGGGAGCCAGAAAGGAGGAGAGTTAATGAGACAAAAAGCCTTTGACTCCATCCTGTTGAGAAGAACTGTATATGGGGAGCCTCCCCACATAATAGAGTTGTACTCTACACAGTGGCGAATAAAACTCTTGTGTAAAGTCAACAACTGTGCAGGGGTAAAGAAGGTACGGAGTCGGCTTGGCACACCCAATCTCTTGGAAGCACATTTTACTAGAGATGTAATATGATCTTCCCATGTAAGTCCCGAGAGAATGAAACCCCAAGTATGTTTAAGGATGATGCAGGATTAAGCAGGATATTATTAAACATTAGTGGGTACTCCTGTGGAAGATTTTGTTAGGATGATAGGTGTAAGAACTGAGTCTTTGATGCATTAAAAACTATAAGTTTACTTTTACCCCAGTCAAAGATACGAGCCAAGTCAGACATTAAGTGTGCCATAGCCTCATCCCTTGTTTGTTGAAGTAACTGCTGAGATGGATGGAAAGCTAGGGTTCGATGTACAGCTTAGAAGGTCATTGATAAATAAAAGGAAGAGAGTTGGTGATAGGACAGAGCCCTGACGAACACCACTGCTGATAGATCTAGGAAAAGAATGATGGCCATCTACAATAGCGGCTATAGAACGACCAGAAAGGAAGCTGTAGGTGAAGGCACAGATAGAATGATAGAAACCGTAACAGGGCAGTTTGGAAATTAAAGATATATGCCAACACACCATCGAAAGCCTTTGAGATGTCAAGTGCAATGGCAAAGCTTTCGCCAAAGTCCCGAAAGGAGGATGACCAGGAGTCTGAGAGGTAGGTGAGAAGATCTCCAGTGGAGCGTCCCTGACGGAATCCATCCTGACAATCAGAAAGAAGGTTAGGACACGAAAGATGCTTTAAAATTTTTCTGCTAAGAACAGACTCGAAATCTTTTGAGACACAGGATGTTAAAGCAATTGGGCGATAGTTAGACGGTTGGGAATGGTCACCCTTCTTTGGGACTACCTAAATGAGAGCAGACTTCCTGCAAGAAGGAAAGGTACAAGTTGATAGAAAAAGGCGAAAGAGTTTACGTAGGCAGGGTGTAAGCACAGAAGCACAGTTCTTGAGGACAACTGGAGGGACCCCATCAGGCCCATATACCTTGTTAATATTGAGGCCAGTGATGGCAGATAATACATCAGCTGAAGAAATTTTAATGTCAGCCATGAGGAAGTCAGAGGGGGGGAAGTGGTGGAGGAACAGCACTGGAAGTGTCTAAGGTGGAATTGGAGGAGAAAGTCCGAGCAAAGAGATCTGCTTTATCAGTAGAAATAACTACAGAGCCATCAGAGTTGAAAAGAGAAGGGAAGGATGATGAGCTAAAGTTGTTAGAAAGATTTTTGGCAAGGTGCCAGATGGAGCGGGAAGAATTCGAGATGGAGAGTAGAGAGCATTTGGTACAGATGAAATTATTTTTAGCAGAGCAAAGAACAGACTTAGCACGATTCCGGGCAGAAACATAAACAGGACTTGATTTAGGGGTGGGTTGGCGCCAGTATCTTTTATAGGCCTTCTTCTTGTTGTGGACAGCACTAGAACAAGCGTGATTATACCAAGGCTTTCTTTCATTAGTCAGAGGATATGAGAAAGGAGTATATGCTTTCATGTCCAAGACAAAAACCTCCATTATGCGCAAGGCACACTTAGATGGCTCCTGGCCATGGAAGCAATAATCATTACAGGGAAAATCAAAGAAGTACTGTCTGAGGGCCTCCCAATCAGCAGCTCGGAAGTGCCACAGTCGACGTTCTTTGTAGAGTCCACAGGCCATATCGGAGTGATAGGACAGATTAAGGTAATAAGATTGTGATCAGAGGAGCCCAACGGAGAGGAAAGCTTATCAGTGTAAGCAGAAGGATTAGTTGTAAGGAAGAGGTCGAGTATGTTGGAACTCTCTCCAAGGCGGTCAGGGATACAGGTAGGGTGCTGTACAAGCTGCACCAGGTCATTAAGGATAGAAAGGAGGTAGGCTTGTTCACCAGGTGGATCAGTGAAAGGAGAGGAGAGCCGAAGGGGGTTGTGAACAATGAAATGTCCTAGAATGGATATTTCAAAGAAAGGAGACAGGGATAGGATGTGTTCCATCGTAGACGTAAGGTAGTCGATAAATTTTTCACAATCAGTAGACTTAGGCGATAAGTAAACAGCACAGATATATTTCGTCAGAGAATGACAGGAAAGCTGAAGCCAGGGAGTAGAGAATTCAGAAGAATCGAGTTCAGGAACACGAGAGCAATATAAGTCGTTGTGTACACATACACAACAGCCACCTTTGGCTTTGAAATTAGTATAGAGGAAGTACGAGGATACATAAAAGGGTCTGCTGTCATTTGCCTTGGACAGCTGAGTTTCAGCTATGAAAAGAAGGTGAGGTTTAGAGGAGGAGACGTGGTGCTCAACAGAGCGGAAGTTAGAGGAAAGGCAGCGAATGTTGCAGAAATGATGAAGAATTGAGTCAGACAGTGGTTCCAGGCAGCTCGTTGAGTCAACACCGGGAGAGGAGCGGATGGTGGGAGCATTTATGGTCCCCCCCCCCCCCCGGGGACTCCGAGGCTTGGTTATTAGACGCCATTTCACATGTTTAATTTTGAAAAGGAAGTGTAGTGTGTACTGTGCATGTAGTTTGGTGTTGATAGAGAAACTTGTATTGGAGAGCATACTGGCCTACTCTCTGTGTTACTGAAACACTGAAAAAGTTCAGCAAAAGGGGATAGTCAGGAACTAGTCCCAAGGGCTGATGAAACGGGAACTCCAGTTCTCCCTGTCATCAGTTTTCTATCCACCTTGGGAATACTGCCCTGCTCGACAGGTGTTACAGTCTACTCCTCAATATAAACTAAAAAAGGTATTAATGTTGCATTTACTCCTCCATATACATTTACGGTATTTACATTAATAATATAAACTCGGGCGATATTATCTTTTTAGTTTATATTTCTGACAGTTTTGTCAATCTTGTAACAATGGTGTACTGCCAAATAGAGATGTTTGTAAGGTTTGTTGTGAAGAGTGAATCGTATTCCCACGAGCTCAGCAGGATTATTTGCACCTCTATCTTAGTGATATATATGGGGTGTTCTCCAACATATAATCATTCACGTTACATATATCTCTGGTGCCATTCCCTCTTACCTCATGTAGCATCACGGGGATAATGAGTTGAATGACACTCTATCAATTAGCGGTTATTGTATTACTGTGAGTGTCCAAGACAGCTATAAATCCTGCCAGTGTTACATTCAAGTATTGTGTAACAGATTGAAAAACACCATCTATAATCTTGTGAAGGTCGGTACCAGTCCTCTAAAAACACTGTCAACATCTCTTCGTAGTGTCACCTGGTAAATATATGCTAGCATTACTGACGCGAACAGCTAAGTACCAGCAATGAAAGGGCACCATAATGCCCTTATGGCATAGGTAAATGTTCCAGAAGAAACCCACAAAAGGTTATTAACAATCCAAGAAAAGAAACTGGTACAGAATACGTGCTATGGAACATCCAACGGCAACGGGAACACAGCCCACAAAATCTGTCAGCTATAAGATACATACCCTTCCACCGATAACTTTAGAGCAGATTCTGTTGTCACTGATTACGGCACCATCAAGGGTGTTGAGCTGGAGGTTGGGAAAGGCAGCGCAGAGAAGGTAATCGAGGTCAGTGACTGATAAGGATGAGGTGACGACGCCCACAGCGACAGGATGGCTTGCAGGACAGTCGTTGAGCCAGGTAGATTTGCCTACTGGCATCGACCCAGCGCAGTGAGAGCAGCTGGGAAAGGCCAGGCTTACTGGTACCATCTCCACGTCTGTGATTTAGATTTATGTATAAATAAACACACACACACACACACACACACACACACACACACACACACACACACACACACACACACACACACACACACTATCTGTCTATCTATTGCTAGACGCCTTAATCCCGTAAGGGGTGGCCACAAACAAATCGCCTCCATGTCGCCCTGTTCCCCGTCATTTCATTGCCCTGCTCCCAGCTTACACCCCCTTCTCTCATATACCTCTCCACTCCATCCCTCCATCTCATCCTTGGCTTCCTCCTCCCTCTCTCCCTCTCCACCTCATTCACATACACTCTTCTCGTCAGTCTGTCACTCTCCATCCACCCCACATGGCCAAACCACCTCAGTGTGTTTCTCCTTAAGCTTCCCATCACATCCACACCACAATGCTCCTTCACTTCCTCATTTCTCAGTCTGTCTCTCCATGTGACTCCACATGCTCCTTTCAAATAACTCATTTTCACTGCCTCACTCTTGACTTCTGTCCCTCCAATAAGGTCCAAGCTTCACGTCCATACGTTAGACTTGGTATCACAATACTGTCATGTAGTAGCTCCTTCACTTCCATGCTCACTTCCCTGTTTCTTATCACTGCTTTCAAGGAACCAGCAACCTTTTGTCCTTGTTGTACCCTTTCAAGCACTTCACCCTCCAAGCTTCCATCCTTACTCATCACACTACCCATATACTTAAATGCACTCACATTTTCCATCTCCTCCTCATCCAACCTCACTGTACATTCACTGATTTCATTTCTCTCGAAGACCATAACTTTACTCTTCCCTACATTCACCTTTAGAATCCATTTCTTACACACTTTCCCAAACTCAACCTCCAGGCTTTGCAGCTGCCCTTCGTCTTCACTTAACAACACAGTATCATCTGCAAACAACAGTACAGGGAGTTTCCAAACACTGCCCTCTCTCACTAGGGCCATTCCAACATCCACTGCCCTACCTTGTATCTCTTTTATAACCCCATCCATATACAGATTGAACAACCACGGAGACATGACACATCCTTGCTTCAATCCAACCTTCAAATAGAATTATTCACTCATTTCACTATCCACACGCACTGCAGCCTTAGCACCCTCATACATACTCTTCACAGCCTTCAACAACTTCCCATCCACTCCATATATTCTTAATACTTTCCACAATCCATGTCTATCCACCCTGTCATATGCTTTCTCCAAATCCATGAAGGCCACATACAACTTCTTTCCCTTCTCTAGAAACTTTTCCACTTAGGATCTGATCTACACAACCTCTTCCCTTCCTAAAACCTCCCTGTTCTTCTCCAACTAATTCCTCTGTTATTTCGCTAACTCTGTCAATAAGTATCCTACCATATACTTTTCATATTACACTAAGAAGACAAATGCCCCTGTGAATACCACAAACTTCTTTTTCCCATTTTCCTTTGTACAAAGGAATAATTATATCTGACTTCCATTCCTCCGGGTCTCTACCTTCCTCCCAGTCCAATCTGCACATCTTCCACATCCATTCTACTACTATCTCTCCCCCATGCTTCAGCATTTCACCACACACTCCATCAATTCCTGGTGCTTTCCCCATTTTAACTTTTTTTCATTGCTTCCACAACTTCCATCCTGCTGATTTCTTCCTCTCGTCCGACATCCCTCCTTCTCCCAGCCATTCCCCATCCATTAGCGGGGGTAGAGGAAGGTCTCCTGCGTATTCCTACCAAAACTCAAGCACGAATCTTGAAAAATGTGCAGATGACATACCTCACAATTTCAAAACATATCGATACGTCGACAGGAGTCACCGTGATGAAACGTTATGATGTATCCATACTTTAACAGGATGCCAGGGGTTAAAGTGTTCTCTCCATCTGCTCGCTTTTGCTCCCTTCTTCAATAGTAATCTACCATTTTCTATCTTTCACTCCCAGACTAACTTCATTGCCACCTGTATAACTCTCTTTACCTCTTTCCAGAATATTTTCTTACAGTCCCTCCACTTTACATCCAAATTCCTTCCAAATTCCTCATCCACTCTCTTCTTACTCTTTCATACTAATCTTTTTACCTCTCTCTTCCTCTCTACATATAACTGTCTCTTCCGTCTCTCAACTTCTTCCACGCCCCTGTTTCTCATCCACTCACTATATGCTTTCTTCTTTTGTGCCACAGCCTGTCTCACCTCTTCATCCCACCATGATGTTCCCTGCACCCCCACCCACCACCTCACATGCTGCACAGATTTCTTTTGTAAATATCTTGCACACACCTTCCACGTCCCCCACCTGCTCCAATCCATGTTTACCCAATTGCTCCTCCACTTCCCTCTTATATTGTGCCTTTTTTCCATCCTCTTGTAACCTTTCCACCCTCCTTGCATAGGCCTATACTACTTCCTGTCCTTCCCTTCTTCTTTTTCATTTGGGCTTTGATTCTGACCACCACGAAGTGGTGGGAAAGGTTAGGAAGAACACAGGTGAGAGGCTGGAGTTTATTCCCAAACATTTCGACCAGAGGCCTTATCTTTGATAAAGGCCTCTGGCGGAAACGTTAGAGAATAAGCTCCAGCCTCTCACCCGTATTTTTGCTAACGTCCCTTTAGAATCTACTTGTCAGTATGAAACATTCATATATATATATATATATATATATATATATATGTGTGTGTGTGTGTGTGTGTGTGTGTGTGTACCACAATTTCCATGTTAGGCATATAAGGAAGGAAATGACACCCACCAGCATATTCCTTTGGTATAATATCATCAAATATTCGAACACCTCACGTGGCCATCATCAGAGGATCCTACCATGGAGCAAACATCTATTATGCAGGTACAACACCAAGTTTCCCGGCACCCTTGGTTCCAGAACCTTTCTGGATGAACTGTTCTGCCAGACTAACGAATTACACAAATGTCAATAACAGGGACCAACAGAGGTTAGGTATAATAATTCAGTAATATACCTCTGACCCATTATACTTCAGTTTCTTCACACTAATGTTCTACTTTAAGTTCTGTATGGAACAAATGAACCTGGTTCGTTATCAAGTCCATTTCATCTGACAGTGTCAAAACTATTCCCTCATCACTCAGTCATGCTCAGTACTCTTACCACTGTTCATAGTTTTTCTGATGTTCGTTTGCTTCTTGGAATCACTGTCTGCACAAAATTTCAGTATTTTTTTCCTCTGTGCTTTTCTTATACCATAAACAGTTGCCAAACTAAACTCACATGTTTCACACACCTGCACGGGAACTTCACGGTCTTTTTTTTTTTTTTATAGTTCTACCTTATCCTCTTTATTGTTTGTTTTCATCAAAATACAATTCTTATTGCAGTAAATCCTCCCCAAAGAGCTGTTAATACACCATTGTGGCCAGGCTGATTGGTGAGAATATACATGAAGATACTGGCGGCCAGTTTGGTAGGTCACTGGGCATAGATATATATATGCCTAGATGCCGCAATACACTACTTTCGATGCGTCTGCTCGGCCGCCATCTTAGAACGGTCAAGGCAGACGATGTTGTGTTCCTGACAATGGGCAAAGTTGACCACTTTTTGCTTAGAAATGCCGCAACACTCTGCTGTTTGGGGGGTGTAAAAATCGTCGGAATATATCTATGGTGGCACCGATAGCACGAGCGGCTCAACTGTCTGGTTATGCAAGCGTGTCTCAGCTACTTCACCATCCCCCGAAAGGAGGATGGTGGGTTGCAGGAGATGGGAAACTTAAACCTGCAGTTCACCAAGTTCACGTTTCAAATGAACCAGGAACCACCACCGCCACTACCACAACAACCACCACCATAACAACCACCGTCGCCACAACCACCACCACCACCACCACCAGGACAACCACCACAGCCACCACAACAAAAATCACCACCACCACAACAACAACCATCACCAGCACCACCACAACAACAACCATCACCAGCACCACCACAACAACAACCACCACCAGCACCACCACAACAACAACAACAACCATCATCAGCATCACCACAACAGCCACCACCATAACAACCATCATCACCATAACAACAACAACCACTACCACAACAACAACAATCACCACCACCACCACAACAACAACAACCACCACCACTGTTGATAGACGTAGCCGAGGTGTTAATTAGACAGAGATTGCAGGTGTATCGCAGATGTATTGTTCATCGCAGCAGCCGGCAGTGTTGATAGTGCTGCCCTTGTAGATAATCGTAGTTCAGGAAGTGGAGGTTAACGTGGGCAGACATTGATAAAATCGTGAGGCGCTGGATGGCTCGTTGTGGGGTAGGTGCCGCTCTGACTCACTGGCCTCTCTGACTCACTGGCCTCTCTCACTGGCTTCTGTCTCACTGGCCTCTCTGTCTCACTGGCCTCTCTGTCTCACTGGCCTCTCTGTCTTACTGGCCTCTCTGTCTCACTGGCCTCTCTGTCTTACTGGCCTCTCTGACTCACTGGCCTCTCTGTCTTACTGGCCTCTCTGTCTTACTGGTCTCTCTGACTCACTGGCCACTCTGACTCACTGCCCTCTCTGTATCACTGGCCTCTCTGACTCACTGGCCTCTCTGACTCACTGGCCTCTCTGTCTCAGTGGCCTCTCTGACTCACTGGCCTCTCTGTCTCAGTGGCCTCTCTGACTCACTGGCCTCTCTGTCTCAGGCTCCTCTGTCTCAGTGGCCTCTCGGTCTCAGTGGCCTCTCTGACTCACTGGCCTCTCTGTCTCAGTGGCCTCTCTGACTCACTGGCCTCTCTGTCTCAGTGGCCTCTCTGACTCACTGGCCTCTCTGACTCACTGGCCTCTGTCTCACTGGCCTCTCTGTCTCACTGGCCTCTCTGTCTCACTGGCCTCTCTGTCTCACTGGCTTCTCTGTCTCACTAGCCTCTCTGTCTCACTGGCCTTTGTCTCACTGGCCTCTGTCTCACTGGCCTCTCTGTCTCACTGGCCTCTGTCTCAATGGCCTCTGTCTCACTGGCCTCTGTCTCACTGGCTTCTCTGTCTCACTAGCCTCTCTGTCTCACTGGCCTTTGTCTCACTGGCCTCTGTCTCACTGGCCTCTCTGTCTCACTGGCCTCTCTCTCACACTCGTCTCTCTGTCACACTGGCCTCTCTGTCTATCTTGTAACGCTGTAGTGAGTTATAGGCACTCTTGGGTTAAGGTGTTTATTGTACAGTTATATCCAGATGTGATGGACAGCGTAACGTAACATGACGGCATCCTCCACCACCACAACAGCAACAATAACCACAACAACCACCACAACAATAACCACGACCACCACAACAACTACCACTATCACAACAACCACCACTATCACAACAACAATCACCATCACAACCACCACCACAACAACAAGAACAACAACAACAACCACCACCACTACCACAGTAACATTAATTTTCATAGTCTGAATTCACACTAAAACAAGCGCCACTATAACATGCATGACCTCTCCAAGATGGCGGCCGCGCTGACGTATCACCGCCGTACTGAAGAATGGCATCTAGGCTTATTTATATGTGTCACTGAATATCTACTATACGTGTCAGATAGTACGGTAACGACGAATACTTGTGGCGACTCGCTTCCACACGCAAACAACCCCGAAACGTAACAATGCCTTATCCACTCCACACTCACTGTCTCCGTAGATACCAGTGATGGAAATAACTCATGTAGTGATATAGTATTTAGGGGGTAAACTTAACTAAAAGGAAGAGAAATTTAATGAGAAGTCGTATTCACTAGAACAGAAATTCATTGTTAGGAATGGTTAATTGTGAGAATTTCGTATTCACAGACAAAATACATCGACAACAATGCTGGCTCACAAAGTTAGGAGAAATCAGAAAAAAGGGTCGTTTGGTTCATGATCGAGACAGGGGTTTTCAGCCTACGCAGTTTGGGGTCCAGGTAGTACTTAGACGGCTGACAAAAATGTCATAAAACCTACTGAGAGAGAGAGAGAGAGAGAGAGAGAGAGTACGACGGTTATAGATGTGCGTATCAGGTATCAGGGTATCAGGGGTACTGTCTCAGTACCATCAGCTAGCCACAGCTGATGCAAGTATTTCTTGCCCCGCTATCTCCAGATACTTATGATTACCTAAATCAAGTATGTTCATAATATTTCTACTAGTGTGTTGGTGTTTTTGATACTGCAATGATATTTATGCTCGTGATTTTTTTTACAATGTTGTAATTAGTGATGTTACAGCATTTTGGAAATTCATGTTTATGACTGTGGTCGTATATGTGGTTACTCAATAGCAAATCTTATTGGTCTTGGCAGAGGTATACAATCTCTGAATGCTTTCTAATTACTATTTGTTCTTTTGATGTTGTTGGTGATATGAGTGTATGAGGTTGTTCACAATGTGTTAACTTAGACGGCGGTGATTATATGACGGCCTGATGGTGTTTTTTTTTTTCTTGTTATTTTGGCCGCCTGAAATAGTTTGTGCTGTGTGATGAATGCCTGAAGTTGTTTGCACAGTGTGATCTTGCGACAGTGTTGATAAAGCGACTTCCTGATGATGTTTTGAATATTTGATCTTTTGACATTATAACTGCCTGAAGGTGTTTCTGCTTGTGTGATCAATGATCATACGACGGTGATGAGGAGTGCTTGATGGTGTTTTAATTCTCTTATGATGGTGGTGATATTATCAGGTAAGGGCATTCACACGTGGACGGCCTGAGCATGCGCGATTCAGGACTCTCAAATACTCAGGAATTTCACTAGCTAGCTTGTCATTTTCCTTATCAAAAGTCAAGCACTCTTTTTCAGATTACATCACTTTTCATCTTTCACAAATATTTTGACCATTCAACTCTCGTATTTCTTTAACAATACAAAGAAGGAAAAGAGAGGAGGAGGAAGAAAGAAGAAAAGAAAGAAAGCGAAGAAAATGAAGAAAAAGAAAGGAAATGGAAGAAGAAGACTAAAGGTATCCAAAACACCCAAAATCAGGCGGTTTACAAAAAAGCAGAAAAAAAGTGAAAGGGGAAGTACCAAATTAAAACGGAGTGTACCAAACTTGAATCCACCAAAAACGAGATGGGCGTGGTCGGGCTGTGACTGTATACGGTTATAGGACAGATGTGGGACAGGCTGAAGACACGTGTTGGATGTACCACAGATTTGGGATTAGTGACAGATGCGCTTCAGATGTGGGAGTTGTATCGTGAAGGTGTAGTGTATGGGATTCAGTGAAATATTTGTGGGATGGAGTGACCTTCACGGGGTGTGAGAAAGATATGACAGGTGTGGGAATGTAAGAAACCAGTGTGGGTCTGGGACTAGGTGGGAAGTGGAAGTCAGATTTAGGGTGTGGGAGGCAGGTGTGAGGTGTGGGACAGGTATGGGTCCAGATGAGTGGTGTGCAATAGGCGTGAAGGCATAACGCAGGGATTAGTGGGAGAGGGGTGTATGGGACACTTGTGAGTGTGGGACATGTGTCGTTATGGGATAGGTGAGCTCTGATTTGCAGGTGTGGGTGTGGAACACGTGTGGGGTATGGGGCATTTGTGAGGTATGGAGCATTTGTGGGGTGTACGACAGGTGTGAGGTTTGGAATCGGTGTTGGATAAGTTGGCACGAAGCGATGTAACTTACTGTCAAGCACGTAAAGGCGGGAACTGGAGTTCTGTGTGATGCCTCTGAGGGAGAAAACAACAGCGTCTGGCACACCTTCGAATCCTGAGACCAATTGAATCCCACACACGTTATATCTGCAGGGGGAATGATTAATTTAGATTTTGAAAGATCTGGTAATGTTAAATAAAGGTAGGATAGTTTTTGTTTGGTATGGATAGAGGTAGGTTGGGTAGGTAGGGTAAGGGGGAGGTAAAATTACGTTGGGTTGGTAAAGGCAAGGTTAAACTGGTTTACAACTTTGGTGTGACTGAGGTAGGGAGTGAGAGATGTAACGGGAAGGATAGGTTAAATTAGGTTAGGAGAGAACAGCAGGATTTATTTAGTGTGGTTGGGATAAATTATAATGTCAGGTAGGATATGTTGGATGAATTATGCAACATTAAGGTATGTTAAGTTTGTTCTTATTACGTTATTGGAGGTCAGATTTGGGTAGAGTAGGATAAAATATGAAGTATTATATTGTGTCAAGTGAGGATAGCTTTTGAGCATTATAAAGTGTGTTAATATTGGGTATAGCTGTATTACTAAACACTTTTAAGCATACATCTCCAGCAGATATGAGACCCTTATCTACACAGGGCTTGGGGAAAGTCTAAGCACTGCGACACTTGAGGGTCTAGCGTGTTTCTATATTGTGATATAATGAAAGAATATTTGTGAAGAGAGAGAAATGGTGAATTGGAGGGAACAATTAAAGAAGTTAAAGATTGAGAATAAAAGTAGTTAAACCATAATCGTTGGGAAAGAGCTGGATGAAGGGGAGAGGTGAGAAAGGAGGAGGAAATCAGTAAGGTGGAAGTGTGTAACGTAAGCAGAAAGTTAAGCTGGGGAAGGCACATGAAATTAATGGAGTGTGCAGTGAAGAGATTAGTCACAAAATATAGGGGGGAGGTACTGACTGGTTATGAAAGATGGTATGAAAGATGTGCAGATGCCCTGGGAGAAAGGTAGAGTTCTAGAGGAACGGAAACATAAAAGAAAAAAAGGGGAAGGGGAAGCGTGTGGAAATCATAGGAGTATCTGTAAAACGTAACAGCAAAAAGATATCTGACAAGATTCTTGTTGCCCGAGTTAGGGAAATAACTGGGCAATTAGTTGGTGTGGAAGAATGGGCCTTAGAATGAGAGAGAGAGAGTCGATGTGTATATCAGATAATCATTCAAAGAGATCTCGTGGAAATTGTTTTCGCGAAGGAAAAGAATTTGTATGATACCTTCAGGGATCTGAAGAAACCATATGACAAGGCAGATAGATGCGTACCGGCAGTATGGAGCATGAACAATATATTTGAAGTAGATGGGTTTATGTTGACTGTTGCCAGCGGTATGTATGAAGACGCAAAGGCTGCAGTGTGTGTGGACGTGACCTTTGTCTATCTATCTATCTATTGCCAGGCGCCATAATCCCGTACGGGGTGACCATTTGTCTCTGAGTTATTTGTTTTACAGGGAGGGGCACTAACCCTCCACCAACCCACTTGACACGTAGAGAGCACGTATGGTTCAGTTATATGGTTACCACCCAGCGTTGTAAATGGTTTCTTGGCTTACAGGAAACCATTTGGCTTGTCACTCAATGTAAAGCTACATCTGTAACAGAAAGAAAAAGCAATAAGCAGTGACAGGAAAGATGGGAGAAATAGGAAGAAAAGGAGTGAACTTTGTGATTTCTTTTATTTGAATGTTGAACTGAAATAGGGTTGTCATGTCCCTGAAGTTGTGTTTCATATATATATATATATATATATATATATATATATATATATATATATATATATATATATATATATATATATATATATATATATATATATACATATATATATATATATATATATATATATATATATATATATATATACATATATATATATATATATATATATATATATATATATATATATATATATATATATACATACATAGATAGATAGATAGGATAGATAGATAGATAGATTTTTATATATATATAAGTTATATAGATTATATATATATATATATATATATATATATATATATATATATATATATACCATATATATTCACTTAATTATTTAATTATGTACTTATTTATTTAATTATATATAGATACATAGGTAAGTAAGTACATTGTATGACTAAGGAAAATAAAATACTGAGGACCAGCTGGCTTTCATTTGTATTTCAACGCATCATCAAGTTCACCCTGAAGGTGATTTTTTTTTTAATGTGTCCGACTCTGGGCATAGGCTTCACAACCTGCTCCCAAAACACACACACACACACACACACACACACACACACACACACACACACACACACACACACACACACACACACACACACACACACACATTCAAGGCACATGAATAATTAAAAGCTTTTTGCATTCACACACACACACACACACACACACACACACACACACACACACACAAGGCACGAGAAAAAAAAAAAGCTATATGTATTCACACACACACACACACACACACACACACACACACACACACACACACACACAATCCCCTTGATTAATTAAAATATTTATTTATTCACACACACACACACACACACACACACACACACACACACACACACACACACACACAAGGCACGTGAATAATTAAAAGCTTTATGTATTCACACACACACACACAAACACACACACACACACACACACACACACACACACACACACACACACACACACACACATACACATACAAGGCACGTGAATAATTAAAAGTTTTATGCATTCACACACACACACACACACACACACACACACACACACACACACACACACACAGGATAAGTTACTATAATTACTAATAAAGAGGATTAGTTACTGTAATTACTAATGCATGGGAGGGAAATAAAATATACAGTGGACCATCCACATTACAGGCTAACTGGGGGGCAGCCTGGTCCGATAAACCCGATAATCCATTATATCCGATGTTCCTCCCTCTGAGGTGGGAATTCAAGCACATGTTTGAAAATAAATTAGTACAATAGCACATTCTAGCACTAAAAATGAAAATTATACCCATTTTACACTAATTTGGCTCATATTGCCCCTTTGCAGTTTGTTTTCCATCCTTGCCATTGCACTTCTTGATGACTAGTACAGTATTTCTATAGTCTTTTATTGCAACTCAGCAGTCACGATAGGGAGTAGGCAATTTAGGCCAGGCTTAAGCAAAAAGGATAGGAAACACATACATGCATCCCACTGTGCCCCATTTAACAAACGTTATTCGTTATAACCGACGGAAGTTCACTGGCTCTGTAGTGTTTGTTAAATTATCGTTAAACTTTTCAGTACAAACGTCTTGTCATTTTTCCTTTGTGCATACCAGATGTCTTTAAGAAAAGCTTCATGGAGGTGAAAGGATTATTAAAGAGTGTAATTAACTTCTTCATTTCGATTCATCTGTTTTAGAATAAAATGGTCAAAGGAATGCAAGATAATCACTGGCAGAAGTTTTCTAATTGCTTGGGTTTAGTTAGCATGGATGAAAAAGCCAAAAGCTTTACCTTTGATGCAGAGGAAGGTACAGACTATGATGGAGAGGACGTAGTGTGTGGTGATGATCTCTGTGCCGCTCACGCCCTCCTCACCGACACGGTATTTCACATTTACGGCCACAACCACACCCACCAGCAGGACACACACCACCCCCCTGACCAGCCACCGCCACCACACCCACATTGCTGCAAGGGATACACTGTAAACAGACACTTTACACCACACCACCCTACCTTTTTTTCTGTATCTTGTACATTGATATAATCGTGTTTATTATTTAGGTAAGAAAACTTGGATGATTGGAACTGTACAAGCAGTGTGGAAGAAGACTGTGATTGCACCCTTGTACAAAACTAATGGTGGTCGATGTGAGAGCAAAAATTATCGTGGTACACGTCCGTTGCGTGTAGTAGGAATGGGAAATGAATTATCATAGAAAAGCTAAGGCGTAAATCAGAAGGCTTGCTGAGTAACAAACAGATTTCAAGAGTGGAAGGAGATTTGTGGATCAGATAGAAGCAATATAACATAGTTGAGAAACCCTGTAAAAACAACTGCAAGGTCTTCACTGTATTTATGGGTGCATGGGAAAAATACGACAGGGTATACAGGGAGGCAAAATGGAAGGCTTTTATGTACGTATGATTTAGAGGAAAACCTAATAAATACTAGTAAGGGTTTATATGATGGTAATGAAGATTCTTTAAAAGTACAGTATGTGCTGTTCAATCGTGTGGTTCAGTGTCAGTGTTTGACTGAGACAAAGATGTATGATGCCCCAATAGCTTTTTTCATTCATTCATTGCCAGACGCCATGTATCCCAGACAGGGTGGCCAAGGGCTTAGAGTTAATTGTTTTACAGGGAGGGGCACTAATACTCCACCAACCCCACATGACACGTAGGGATGCCAACAGCATCTGGTGTTCCCAGGCGGTCACCCATCCAAGTACTAACCAGACCCAACGTTGCTTAACTTCGCTGATCGGACGGTGTACTCAACGTGGTATATATATATATATATATATATATATATATATATATATATATACACACACACACACACGTAAAATATATATGTTTTTATGCAAGAAAGCAGGAACCAAAGGCCAGGAGCCCGCAAAACTTTTCCCTCCAAGAAAAGACATAAACAAGATAACAGAGAACCACATTCAAGATCCGTTCATTTCGAGATGTCCGGACACACTGCGTTTGAAAGACTGGAGGTCATAGACAGTAGAAAATACGTACATAGAAAATTCCAGATTTGACCTGTCGATTACATGAAGGACTGGGAGTAACAGTTAACTCTTGCATTAGAGAGCTGGACAGAAAAAGGATGAGAATTTGTTGCTAGACGGGTGCTATGAACCTGCCGTAGTGGTGCAGGGATGCAAGCAGACAGGTCAGAGACTCGCAGTCCACCTCTCGCCGAGGCAACACCTCCACCGCTGTTCCCGGCGGGACCAGCTCTCCACAGCAGCCGCACCAGCCAAGGGGCGGGCCTGTCCTCTCCACCTTCGGGAGTGCCCTGGTCAGCCCACCAGGAGATGTAGGCCGTCCGCCCTTTCCATGGCCGACCGCCATTCCTCAGACACTACCTTGACCGGGGTTGTGCCCTTTGTGTCCACCAGGACCGGGCTTACCCTCCACGCTTCCACCTGCTGCTGTGGAGAGCTGGAGCGAGTCAGATGGGGGTTGAGGGCAGAGTTCGGGACTTCGACCTGATCTTCGGCGCCCTTACCATCGGCGCCGTTTTTGTCCATCGCTCTCTCGTCCCTCTTTGCCCTCTGTTAACATCAGAGCAGCCGGCCACGAACCATCACCGAGTCGTTTCGGGCTTACCACCAGAGCATTCCGGCGCCCACTCCAACGGCGCCGTACTGTCTACCGCTCACGCCCTGCCGTTGCCTCCTTCATCATCGGGCTGTTTCCACCATCGCCTCGTTCCCTTCCTCTGCCGCCCTTGCCCTGTCTGCACGTCTTCGTCCCTGCTATGCTCCTTTATAGGAGCTTGTTTACGCTTTTTCGCCTGACGGGCTCTTTGTTTGCCCGTTCCCCACCATGCTGTGGGGAGAATATCCCACAACACAACAACAGACAGGTCAGAGGAGCAGTGACCATTGAAGGAAGAGAGATAGAAAAGAGATAAAAATGCAACACTGTGGCAAAAGAGACAGAGGTTGAAGGAATGCAGTAAGAGGAGAAGAGTTAATTAGATGAAGCAGCTTGTTGACAAGACTTGTATGTGGGGAACTTTGCCACACGTGAAAGTTGTACTCTACACAGGGGCGAATAAAATCCGTGTATAATCAACAACTGTGCAAGGGTAAAGAAGGTACGGAGTCGGCTTAACACACCTAATCTCATGGAAGGAGATTTCACAAGAGAGGTAATATGATCTATCCAAGATAAATCCAGAGATAATGAAACACCACGTATGTTTAAAGATCATGCAAGATTGAGATAGATGTTAAAAATTAAAGGATACGAAGATTCTGTCGGGTTGAAAGATATAAGAACTGAGTTTCTAATGCATTAAAAACAAGATTACTTTTACTCCACTCAGAGATATGAGCCAAGTCAGATATTAGGTGTGCAATTGCCTCATCCCTTGTTTGCTGAAGTAACTGCTGAGATGGACACTGCAGGATGCGAAAGGAAAGGTGGAGTCATCAGCATATGAGTGGATAGGGTTAGATTTACAGCTTAGAAGGTCACTGATGAATAGAAGGAAGTGAAGTTGATGACAGAACAGAGATCTGAGGAACACACTACTGATAGCTTTAGGAGAAGAATGGTGGCTGTCTACAACAGCAGCTATAGAATGCCCAGAGAGGAGGCTAGAAATGAAGGCACAAACAGATGGATAGAAACTGTAAGAGGACAGTTTGGAAATTAAAGATTTATGCCAGACTCGATGGAAAACCTTTGTGATGTCAAGTGCAATGGCAAAGCTTTCGCTGGAATCCTGAAAGGATGATGACCAGGAGTCTACAAGGTAGGTGAGAAGATCGCCAGTGGAGCGTCCCTGGCGGAACCCATACTGACGATTAGAAAGAAGGTTGTGATAGGAATGTTGCTTTTTTTCTTTTCTTTTTGTTTTTGAATAGACTGAAAACTTTTCAAACACAGGACGTTACTTCGAGGACTGGGAATGGTCACCCTTCTTTGAGACATGAAAATGAGAGCAAACTTGCAGCAAGAAGGAAAGGTACAAGTTGACAGACAAAGGCAAAAGTGTTTATTTAAGCAGGGTGTAAGCACAGAAGCACAGTTCTTGAGGACAACAGGAGGGACCCCATCAGGCCCATATGCCTTGTTAGTACTGAGGCCAGTGATGGCAGAAAATAGGTCAACTGAAGAAATTTCAGTGTCAGCCATGAGGAAGTCAGAGGGGGAAAGTTATGGAGGAACAGCACTGAAATGAAGTATGATAGAATTGAAGAAGGTCTGAACGAAGTGTTCTGTTTCATCAGTAGAAGAAATAGCTACGGGGCCATCAGAGTGGAAAACAGAAGAGAAGGATGATGAGATAAAGTTTAGTACGAATGATTTTTTTTTTTTTTTTTGGGGGGGGAGGGGCAGAATGAAGAACAGACTTAGCACGATTACAAGCAGAATCAAGGATATGATGTGATTCAATGGTGGGTTGGCTCCGGCACCTTTTGTAGGCCTTCTCCTTGTTGTGAACAGTATTAGGACAAGTGTGTTTAAACCTTTTTTTTTTTTTTTTTTTGCGTTAGTCGCAGGATATGAGAATGGGATGTATGTTTTCATGCCCAAGAGAATAACCTCTGTAATGCACAAGGCACACTCAGATGGCTCCCGGCCGTGGAAACAATAATCATTCCAGGGAATATAAAAAAGGTACTGCCTGAAGGCATCCCAAGCAGCAGCTCCAAAGTTCCACAACCGACATTTCTTTGGAGGGTCCACAGGCCTTACTGGAGCAATAGGGCAGGTTACGGTAATAAGGTTGTGAATGGAGGAGCCCAACGGAGAGAAAAGATTAACAGCATAAGCTGAAGGATTATAAGTTGTAAGGAAGTGGTAAGGTATGTAGAAACTCTCTCCAAGAGATCAAGGTTACGGGTAAGGTGCTGTACAAGCTGCTCTAGGTCATTAAGGATAGAAAAGTTGTAGGCTTGTTCACCAGATGGATCAGTAAAACGAGAGGAGAGCCAAAGTTGGTGGTGAATATTGAAATCAGCTGGAATGGAGATTTCAGAGAATGGAGAAATTGATAGGATGTGTTCCATAATAGAAGTAAGATAGTCGAAGAATTTGTCTTAGTAGAATTAGGAGATAAGTACACAGTACAGATATGTTTGGTCAGAGAATGACAGGATAGCTTAAGACAGAGCATATAGAATTCAAGTTCAGAAACACGAGAGCAAGATATGTTGTTGCGTACATATACACAAGAGCCACCTCTGGCTTTCAAGTGAGTATAGAGAACGTAGGAGGATAAAGAGAAGGGTTTGCTATCATTCGCCTGAGACAGCTGAGCGTAAGGAAGAGAAAGTGAGCTTTAGATGAAGATAGGTGGTGTTCAACAGAAAGAAAAGTAGAGGAAAGGCCACGGATATTGCAGAAATAATTAGACAGTGAGTCAGACAATGGTTCCATGCATCTCACTTGGTTGTTACCTGTAGAGAGGCGGATGGTGGGGGCTTTTATGCCCCCACCCTCCTCTTCGGGACTGTGAGGCTGGTGCTGAGATGTCATTTTCTTATTTCGGAACAGGAAGTGTACTGTGTAACGGGTATGTAGTTTGGTTTTGACAGGGGATATGTAGGAGAGTATGCCGGCCTACTTTGTGTTACCGAAACATTGTAAAAGTTCTACAAAGCGGGGTGGTCAGACGCTAGTCTCGAGGGCTGATAAAGTGGAAGCTACATCTCTCCCTGTCACCAGCTTTCCATCCACCTTGGGAATACTGCCCTGATCGACTGATGTTACGGTCTACCCACTATTTATTCTCTATTAATGATAAGTCATTTTCATTTGTAAGGTGTGGTAAGGCAAATTTGACTTCTTTTACACCAACCAGTCAGGAATTGAAATGAAATCACATACTTGTTTCTCTCTTTTAATCTGTAATATCTTTCATTTAAATTATCTGTAACGTCCTGCTTAACTAAGTACGCTGATAGGGAAGATTTTAATTCAGTTATTTGTTTACGAACCTTTGGATGTTATTATGCTTACCAAGGCCCTGAAGATAGTATGTTGTGGCGCATGCTTGGCATTTCCATGGACCTCCGACTAATTTTTTTTTTTTTTTCATTTATTGATATCCTTTTTGATTAGACTAAGTCTTCTAGGGATTTTCCTTACCGGAAAACTGACCAAATACAGTGTAAAAACTGATTGTCAGTGAGTGACAGTTGTCTCCATTCATGCCTGTTGATAAGCCATTTATGAAAGCCTGCTAACTTACATTGCTTTCCCGTTTTCTGCAGTCGTGCATGGATACAACAGAAACGGAGATATATGCCTTTAAATTATTCGTTAGTATTCTAACAGAAATTATTCTATCAAGATAAATTTTGTTTAATTGGTAATTGAAGCATTGTTGTTTTTAGTCTTGCACTGCTAAAAAAAAAATAAGTATTGCTTCTTACCATACTAGATTTGAACTCAACTTATTATTCCTAACTGTTCCTAAGTGATAGCTCTGAAATTTCAATCAGTTTTCTTTGACGATTTCCTGTTGTAATTAATCTAACATACTGCAATCCTGTGTGTGTGTGGGGGGGGGGGGAAGGATTGGATGAAACTTGGCAGGATCGTTGCAAAAAGGACAGTCCGTCATAGATGAGTGTTTCAATTTTATGCTGACAGGTATTTTCCAAAGGGGTGTTTTGACTCCTAAGCTTCCCATTGGCCTCATGAGTAAGTGCTGAACAGCCCTCGAACATGCTGCTGTATGATGCATAAATCATTGGTTTCGAGCAAAGTGAAGCGTGAACCAGAAACGGCTCACATTTAGGCAAGTGTTGATGAAACCAGGCAGGATGGTTGGAACTTGGTCCCATTGACTCTGTTATAATTTACTGTAAATTGAGATTTTCTGAAGGTGAGTGTTGACCCGTACTGATTGCCCCGATTAATGTTATTTTATAGGCATTTCTGCGGAGTTCCTGCTTCGCCATAAGAACAGCTCTTATTTGGGCCAGTGCATCAACACATCAATCGTTGGTTGCGAGCAAAGAGAAGCACGGTTCAGAAACAGGTCCCATTTAAGCATGTGCTGTGCGTGGAATCTCCTGTTCGTTGGTTTCGAGCGGCAGGTGGTGCAGTTGAAAATGGCCCTTATGTAAACAGACTGCCCCTGTCCAACGGGTAGTGGAATCTAATTATCATCCTGTGTGTGTGTGTGTGTGTGTGTGTGTGTGTGTGTGTGTGTGTGTGTGTGTGTGTGTGTGTGTGGCCTAAACTGGAAAAAGAATTGTGATGAAACTTACTGTAAGCAAGATGATTGCAGTTGGGTCCCAGATGGGCCAGTTTTAATTTTATGTTGATTGATGTTTTTTAACAGAGTGTTTTGGACCCCAATGATTGTCTCCATTGGTTTTACAAAATGCACACCTGGATTTTCATCCGTGTTCGAAGGGAGAGAGAGAGAGAGAGAGAGAGAGAGAGATGGTGCAAATAGACGATATTATTCAGCAGAAAATGGAGTTACGTGTAGGTGTGATGGTGATGATGGTAGCTTGATGGTGGTGATTGTAAGTGTGATGATGATGGTGGTGGTGGTAGCTGTCGTGGTCGTTGTTGTACCTGTGATTATGGTGGTAATGGTGGTGGTAGCTGTGATGATGATCGTGGTGGTGATGGTGTTAGCTGTGGTGGTAGTGGTGGTGACTGTGGTGGTGACAATTATTCAAAAAAGGCTCTCATTTGGCCCTATCGGGCAGCAGAGCAAAGATTGCTCTAATTTGTACAATTGTTGAGCAGCATGATCGAGTCCAGGGGTTACAGTTACTTCGTACAACATTGAAATGTATAAGTAGCATGACATTTACTTATTGTTTTCTACTACAGCTTTACAAAATAGGTTTCATTCTGTAAAGAATTCACTAACCGAAAGCTTCTGGATACTCTGCCATCACTTCATGGGGAACTGTACTGGACTCTTTACTTCCAGATGATTTTATTTTGCTCATCCATATGTTTTTATTGTTTATTTCTTATAACCCCACATTTCTTATTCAATTAATTAATCTGTTCATTTTTTTACCATCTCTGTGACTGTTTTAGCACGACATGTTAACACACACACACACACACACACACACACACACACACACACACACACACACAAGGCACATGAATAATTACAAGCTATATTCACACACACACACACACACACACACACACACACACACACACACACA
Source organism: Coenobita brevimanus (assembly GCF_032717465.1). NCBI lineage: Eukaryota > Metazoa > Arthropoda > Malacostraca > Decapoda > Coenobitidae > Coenobita > Coenobita brevimanus. The sequence goes on from NC_137066.1 coordinate 9,780,951, forward strand.
CACACACATGGAAAGCACATGAATAATTACAAGCATTATGTATTCACACACACACACACACACACACACACACACACACACACACACACATACACACGCTGACATAAAGGCATGTTAACACACACACACACACACACACGTTGACATAAAGGCATGTTAACACACACACACACACACACACACACACACACACACACACACCTTGACATAAAGGCATGTTAACACACACACACACACACACACACACACACACACACACACGTTGACATAAAGGCATGTTAACACACACACACACACACACACACACACACACACACACACACACACACAAACAATCGTTAACGCACAAAAAACAGGCTAAGACACACAGGAAAACACATACATATTTATAGGAACACATTCTTATGCACATATGGACTGTTATGCACACACACACACACACACACACACACACACACACACAGTTGACATAAAGGCATGTTAACACACACACACACACACACACACACACACACACACACAGTTATGACGGAAAACATCTTACACACACACACACACACACACACACACAGTTATGACGGAAAACATCTTACACACACACACACACACACACACACACACACAGTTATGACGGAAAACAACTTACACACACACACACACACACACACACACACACACACACACACACTAATTACTGATAAAATCTTACACACACACACACACACACACACACACACACACACACACACAAAGTTATGCCGGAAAAAAATTTACACACAACA